>NC_134486.1:340604026-340881526 GCF_040206685.1 Ascaphus truei
CAATTGCATTGTATGCTCTCTTTGATTATCATAGTACATGAACTTCTAGATATAACCTACTGTTCCACTATGCTATCCATGAACCTCTATATATTATAGATTAGTGTCATCCAGTTTTGCCATTTAATATGAATAATATTTTTATTCTATACAAGGATTCATGCTTACCAATGTAACTAATTTGTTTTTAACCATTTATTAACGTGATAAGGCTTGCCCTGTTCTTTATCATCTCCTCTACATGATTTCATATTGTTTATGTGGCTAGTGGAGGGCAGGTGAATCGCTGTATATATGTTTTTAACTCACTCAATGTGTTAGTGGATATTTCTGTGTTCATCACACACCGGCTCTTCACCTTGGTGACGAGGGAGTGACAGGTGTAGATGATTGAACACGCTATATCATGTGCGGTCTGTGAGCTGCTATTCACTTTTTGACAAAGGCCAATTGGCTGAAACGCGTCAAAGTGTGCTAGCTCTACATTGGGAGCAATAAAGTTTTTTTCACAGTCAGCTGACCAGCCTTCCATTTGTTCTGACGGCGGTGCATCGCGTGTTTCCTCCTTGTGAGGCGTCTTCTCCTATCTGCCATTTTTCGGTCGCACGCCGGGTTGCTGGAGCAGAGACCACTCAACACACCGCCGGTCATTGACCGCCCTCACGACGGACGAGTCGTTTGAGGGTTGGCGGTGCTACACACCGGGACATCCATCACGGGCACGGCATCCACAGCTGGTCAAGGGTGAGTCTCATAACATTTTATTATAGTGCTCTTGGGGAGCCACATCATTGCTAGAGACCCTGGCGCCCTGTCAGCTTTGCCCTATGCCTACAACTTATACTTGGAAGAGACATTTCTCCAGCAACTTTTACACATTTCTGAGCACCTATATTGGTGCATCCCTGCACCTATGTTTTCTTTTCTTAATAAAGCAGACAAGTCTTCTCTTAAACCCAGTTTGTATAAATGAAACCATGGTAACAGAAGAAGAATTGAAACAGTAAATGCTCATATTCCTACCTCATTCCTTGCATTTAATTTAAATACCCAGGGGGAGAGCGTGGGACCTGTATAACTGTCACACACCCCCATACAATCTAGCATCCCCCAGGGGAATTAAAGTTAATACATTATATGTATAATATACATTATATTTACCTTCATTTACCTTCATTATAAACTTTGCCAACCGGGTGAAGATGAGCCAATGTCAGGGGTGTACAGCATTTTGTGTAACAGCTGGAATCACTCATGTAATCAGCATTATAGTTGACAGGTACTTGCTGAAGCTAGTAATCAGGCGGGGCCAGGTAGCAAGGATTGCTGCTCACCAAGTTTTCAGTCACGGTCGGACCATTACTGCAATAGTATTGGGAAGCTGGTTTGGGTACCTGTACACTGCAGGGTCGGGAAGTACGTACTGTACGAATCTTAAATGGATAAAACCCGACCTTTCTTCTTTTGCAGTTGCTATGGGCAAACATACTGGCAAAAGCTGGAGCACAGACCAATATCCTCTTGTACAGGTATCTGCCAGACGAGGGCCTGTGCGAAAAAAACAATCCTCATTAGTTAATGTTTGACTATTGAATGTTTTCAGCCACGTTGGTTCGATGAAACTTTGAAGAATTCATCTTTTTCAATTAAATAGTCGTAAATCTCTGCTAAAGTATCCTTCTTATCTGTTCCAGCATTAATTGCAGAAATATGAGAAATGCATAACTACATTGTGGTTGGTATAAGGACTTGACAATTCAAATTTCCATTCAACAAACGCAGGTTTAGCAATATAGAATAACGGGACAAGCATTGTGCATACTGTGGAGATTTAATTATAAAACACCTACATTTGATAACGTCTTCAGCGATCAAGTTCAATTTACAATGGATAATTGTAGTGGCCACTCATTTTATATAGTTTATAAACACCGGCAAATTGACTAAAAACAACTCACTGGTTGCCCTGTGCAAAGGGATTCACTTTTGCCATCTGGCAGAAACACGCAGAACTACACACAAAGAAATCACAATAACAGTAATCATAGAAAATCAACAACGGTAAACATGTGTGTGATTGACAGCCTTCACAGAAGATTAACGAGTGAATTCTGCGTGGAATACAGCAGACTTTACGAAAATGGTGTAAAGAAAGGATCGAATAATGGCTGCTGCATCTGTATAATCTTAGCATAAAGCTAATTTCCTCAGCAAGGTCATGCAGTCTGTGCTGAGACCTGACTTGACCTTCTTAGCTTTCTGTCTTATATTACAAATGGTTCATTCTGCTGTGGTTAGACAGACCCTTCCTTGTTCCATTTTGAATATCACTCCCAAGAAAGTTAGGGACTAAGGGCCTCATGCAGTAAGCGTCGATTAAGTGAAATTGGCAAGCTTACCGATTAGTCATGTTAATGGCGATTTTTCCTCTCCGTATGCAGTAAGTGCCGAATACATTCAAAATCAACCCGAAAACAAATCCGCCCACTCTCACGATGATTATCCGATCACACACAGGTGTATCGGCGTGCGTGGCGGGGTGCTGATAGGTTGCCCAATCACAAATCTTGCTGAATCAGGCGAAACAAGCATGTTTTGGATTGCGCGCCATATTTAAAGGCAACGTGTACTGCTAATCATTCTCTGTGTTGTTGGGAGTGAGAGAGAGAGAGACGCACAGAGCTGGCTGATTGAACATTTGCATATTGACGGAGAGACTTGTTGTGTATTGGGTGAGCTTTGTCCATTGTTGTTTTGTTTACATCTTTGTCTTGTTTTATATGTGGAAGTGTTTCGTGTGATTGGCTGTACATTAGTTGTCTGTTTTTTGTGATTGCTGGAAGTATGCCCGCAAAGCGTGGGAAGAGTGATGCTGGTGGGAGTGGGAGTGCTACTCGTGCGAGTACGCGTCGGAGTGAACGTACTGTTCAGGGGAGTAATGTTGCTGGTGCACCGAGTGGTGTTGCTGGGAGTGGGAGTGCTGGTGCTGGGAGTGGGAGTGCTGTTGCTGGGAGTGGGAGTGCTGTTGCTGGGAGTGCTGTTGCTGTGAGTGGGAGTGCTGTTGCTGTGAGTGGGAGTGCTGTTGCTGGAAGTGGGAGTGCTGTTGCTGGGAGTGGGAGTGCTGGTGCTAGGAGTGGGAGTGCTGGTGCTAGGAGTGGGAGTGCTGGTGCTAGGAGTGGGAGTGCTGGTGCTGTGAGTGCTGCTGGTGGCGCAGTTGCTGATGGGGTGTCTGGTGGTGGCGTGCTTGCTGGTGGGCAGCTTTTGGAGGCTCTTCCATTGGAAGAAGGAGAGTCCAGTCAGCACCAGCCAAGCTCTGACCCTAAACCTGCTCGGAAGAAACGTGTGGAGAAGCCACGTAATCCTCGCTTCAATGACCAGGAAAATACAGCTCTTGTCACTGGCATTCTGGAGCACTATGACAGTATATATGGACATTTAAAAAACATACTGGACACCTAACAAGCTCCTATTAAACCCCCAAAATACCCACAACATATATATAAGCATATGAGTGTCAGATGAGTGCTACTGAGCATGGCAATATGCATTAAAACCAGAGACATAACATAAAACACAGACAAAGCTCAGTTTTTAGCACATCTAGTGAGACTCATACACGGTACAGTGCCTAAATATATATGGATAAATATCTAATAAGTAAATGGTCTTTTAGTTTGACATTTTTGGCCAAAATTGTTGTAAGCCCCTGAGCCAACGCCAAGGCAGACCACATATCAGGGGTCCCTAACGCTAATATAAATTCTTAATAACCTGTTTAATAACAGGAAGAATGATTTATAGTAAATCTGTCAATATTAGCTGCAAAGTTCTGTCTGACTGAAGCTTTTATTAACCTGTACAATACCAGGAAAAGCACTCTGTATTAGAGATGTCACAGCCAAACTGCAAGCAGGCAAGTTCCCCTGAGTGGAAGATGCTATGGAGTGAGCCCATAACCATTTAAATGTGGGAGGGGGTGAGCTTAAATTAAGTAGGAGGTTGCCAACCTCCAATCAGCCATGACTAGCTGGACAAGAATTGCAAAACATACTGGACACCTAACAAGCTCCTATTAAACCCCCAAAATACCCACAACATATATATAAGCATATGAGTGTCAGATGAGTGCTACTGAGCATGGCAATATGCATTAAAACCAGAGACATAACATAAAACACAGACAAAGCTCAGTTTTTAGCACATCTAGTGAGACTCATACACGGTACAGTGCCTAAATATATATGGATAAATATCTAATAAGTAAATGGTCTTTTAGTTTGACATTTTTGGCCAAAATTGTTGTAAGCCCCTGAGCCAACGCCAAGGCAGACCACATATCAGGGGTCCCTAACGCTAATATATTAGCGATAGGGACCCCTGATATGTGGTCTGCCTTGGCGTTGGCTCAGGGGCTTACAACAATTTTGGCCAAAAAAGACCATTTACTTATTAGATATTTATCCATATATATTTAGGCACTGTACCGTGTATGAGTCTCACTAGATGTGCTAAAAACTGAGCTTTGTCTGTGTTTTATGTTATGTCTCTGGTTTTAATATATGGACATTTACTAGGTAAGTGTACCTTTACATTTATTATTCAAATACATGTGATCCTAGGTCATCTGAGTATTGTTCATATGCAAATATGGGTTCAGAATATCTTTCTATGTTAATTAGTCTGGAAACACAGCTTTTTATCATGCCTTACAAGGACAACTAAACACAGGCGGTCAATTTGCCATAACTGCATACAATATGAATGCAAGCTTGCTTACATGTATAGGGTCAGTAGTGAATGCTCATGTGCTTCACATATTACACATAAAACAGCATGTTTGCTATCTCTTGGAACAGCTAGCAGTGTAGGAAACTGGTGCTTCTATTATTAATCATTTACCTCATATATTTTATATGTTTTTCAAGGGCGGACAAGTTCAGCAAGCAGAAAAGAAATGTGGGACACAATAGTCATTGGTGTCAATGCGTGTGGGAATCATGTGAGGGACAAGCGGAATTGTCACAAGAGATTTGATGATATTAGGTCCAAATTGAAAAAGAAAATACAACACCAACGCGTGCATGCTACTGGCACTGGAGGTGGGCCCACACCACAACGTCTCATATTAAGTCCATTGGAGGAGCTGCTTCGGGCAAAATTACTTCCCGTCGTCGTGGAAGGCTTACCTGGTGACCGTGATATAGGAATTTACCCCTCACAATTTCCACCAGGTGAGAAATATTACTGTACTAGGCGTGTCGTTGCTTACAGTTATTTTGCATAGTTACACTGCTTTTTATACTGTCTTCACAATATAAGCATACCTGCATCTATATATGTATATGTCTGATTCTGTATATATATATATCTCAAAATAGACATATATGTTGTAGTCCTACTAAAAGCAGTAACTAATATAGCACGTGCCATTGCGTGCTCATTTACATGTGAATTCCCAAAATGCATTGCTGCAGTGGAAGCAATTGATGGTGGGCGAAGATGGGGAACAACAGGGTAGTACACATGTGTAACACATGTTAATGAGAAATTATTACTAGCTACAGGTACAGAACAGAAATATGTATAATATTATTGTGTATTTTATTTATTTTACTCCGACAAACATGACATTACTGCCTATTTTAAGCATGCATCAAATATATTGCATGCAACGGCCTACAAACATCACTTGCACTAACACATCTATAGTTGTTTATGAAAAGGTCCATTTTTGCTTTAAGTCATATACAGACAGCATAATGAGGCACACGTATCATATTTTATGTCATTGTTTTCATAACTTAAAAACTGCACACGACTATTTAGCTCATCTACCATTGTGTTAAAGCAGCTGCAATTAATATCTCATCACAGCATACACTTCAACAGAGGGGGTGGGGTTCAGCACACACACTAATTACAGCCTCATTTTAGGGTCAACTTAGTTCACACCATTTTCACCTGTTTCAAGTAATTGAAAGGTGTGGCTGATTAGGCTTTTTGGGGAAGGGTATACCGTTCTTACAACCTGACTAGCACAACTGAAGTTAATCACACTCATTTGAAAGCTACACTTTAGCTACTAAATGCCCCAACAACTCATTACTTATCAAAGCGTACCTCACACATTAGTTCACTCATATCTATAGTTGAACTACTACTATCAACGACACATTATCACACACTGCATGTGTTGTCTTGTTTAGTCACAGCCACATTCATGTGTGCCACATCTTATATTAATGTACCACACATATCCTCTACCAAAAACAACACTTTTTGCAATATGACCACCTTCATGATAACCATTGTGAATGGTCATCTCATGATAGTTATGTACATTATGATACTGATATCACTACACAACATATGATTTTTATGTACAAATTTTATCTATTTATCCTCACGCATTACTGCAGGAACATAGTATGTTTTATGTTAGGGAACTCAAAAGTTCTAAGTACACAGGCATGTACATTGTTATTACAACTATTTATGTTCACTTTCACACACACATTTTGGGTTAAGGAAATGATGCTGTTAGGTACTCATAAATACAGAACATACAATAACTGTTTGTTCAATATTTACACATGTAAATGTAAAACTTATGTTATTGTTATATATAGTTGCCCCTGAAGGACATGTGTCACCTGAGACTGAACAAGTGTCTTCACCTGGGTCAGCCAGCTCAACACACCTAGAAGGTGAGTGTATCAGTTGGTGGCCATATAATATGTGATCTTCTATATGTTATGTTGTCATGTTCATTATTTGTTTTGCACATCTTCTTTAAATAGGATTACTTAGTGTCAGTGAAAATGAAGTGTAAGGCAACTTGTATTGTGTTAGTGATGTTAACTATCATGTGGGAGTTGTGAGTTTACAGCAAGTTTTCAGTCACTCATATTTCATACTGAGTCCAAACATTATTCTTAAGTCAAGGTAGTTTTTAATGTGAGGTTATAAAACGTATGGAAACATGTTAGTTGTTACTTATGACACAGTACAATTACATAGTAACACAGCAGAGATTAACATGCCATTTAATAATGTGTACATTTATTTGTAGAACATGATGAAGAGGATTTTGATGATGATGATGATGATGATGATGATGCCGCCGCCGCCGCCATAGACACACAAATACAAGCAAGTGACCATGAAGAGGTTCCAATTGAAACTGTTTTACCGCCAAAACGTCCAGCAAAAACCACATATGATGCAATTGTAGCTTCTGAGGGAAAAATTGTGGAAGCAGAAAATCGTCGCCATTCTGACCTGATGACAGTGCTGGAAAGGATGATTGCACTGCAGGAAGAAACAGTTTCACAATTGGCACATCTCCACAGAGTCTTCATTGAAGTGCCTAAACAGTTGCAAAAAATCAACACCTCATTCGAAGCATTAGTTGTTCAGCAAACACAAGCTAATTACTGGAGAATGACTAATGTACCACAATTCAACACCTCCCAGCCAGGATCTGTTCATGCAGGTCAGTTTTCACCACATTCATCTGATATTCATTCACCAGGCCCAAATGTTACCGGTCAAGTAGCAGACATTGCTGTGCAGGTTCCTGATGACATCCTACCGCTGCCATCTGTACAAATTCAGCAGCAGACACCTACAAAGGAGGCGACAAAAACAAAACAAGACACACATGAAACAGACCAACCATCACTTGTGCAGTGTCTACCAACTTGCTCACATGTGTCAGTGGGCACAAGCCCTGTCCGTGAACAGTCACTACCCAAAAGCCCTGTAGGTGAGTCACTGGCCAAAAGCCCTGTAGGTGAATCGCTGCCCAAAAGCCCTGTAGGTGAATCGCTGCCCAAAAGCCCTGTAGGTGAATCGCTGCCCAAAAGCCCTGTAGGTGAATCGCTGCCCAAAAGCCCTGTAGGTGAATCGCTGCCCAAAAAAGCCCTGTAGGTGAATCACTGCCCAAAAGCCCTGTAGGTGAGTCACTGGCCACAAGCCCTGTAGGTGAGTCACTGGCCACAAGCCCCGTAGGTGAACAGTCACTGGCCACAAGCCCTGCCCGTGAAGTGCCAGAGGCCACTCAAAGTGGCTCTGTTGTGCCTAAAGTTGGTGGCAAAAGAAAAAGGAAAATTCAAGAGACAACAAGCAGGCCTGTTACTCGCTCGCAAAAGGAACAAAAAAAATAAATGTTATAATTCAGAAAATATGTCTTTGGCCTTGTTTTGTTGACTTCAGATTATCTAATTACTATTGTATGTATGCTGAAGACTGTGTTGTTTCCAAACTTTCAAGTATGTTCTTGTACACGTGAAGTTTTGGAAATGTTAACACTCCTAATTAATGAATAGTGTTATAAATATTTATGTTTTAATCGTCTGTTCAGTAATGGTCCACCAGGAGCCAGTTGCTAAGTTTAGAGAAGCTGCCATTGACTTTGCAGCAAAACATTGCATTTGGGTGTGTTAATTGATGTAATCATTGCATGTGCATATTATTTTCATGCAATTATAAAAGCACCTATTTAACTGCAAACATCTTTCTTGTACGTGTACAGCAGGATTTTGTGTTAAATATTACTTACCTTTGGTGGCCATTGTAATGTTGTCCTTTAATCATTTATGTGTTCTTGTTTCAAGAACATCTCTGAATTGATACTAATATATATGTAGTATGTATTGATTTATGCACACACACACACACAGACACACACTGTGTGTGTGTGTGTGTGTGTATATATAGTACTATCTAAACTGGTATAGATGTATTTACAAAAAACATACACTTCATGCTTCCTTGTGAAAACATACTATTTTAATAATACAGGCCTAATGTTTGACAACTATACTAAGTGTGAGCCTCTAACATTATTGGGTGCAAACAAATGTTTATTACTTAATTCACTCATGTTTATCACCATTTAAATAGGTTTCATACAAGGCCTACTTACTGCCATCAATATGTTGTGTGTACTCCTGCAATATAAAAAAAAAAAGATACATAATATATATATATATATATATATATATATATATATATATATATATATATATACATATATATATATACACACACACACACACACACACACTATACATATAGTACAATATACACTATATATATATATATATTTTTATGAGAGAGATATATATATATATATAGATACACACGTATTTAAACTCATGCAGACAGGTAGTTAACCAGACTTTCAAATACACACAGAAATGTATGTGGGAAAAAAACATTTCATTTTGCAGGTGTGTGTATTTACTGATATAGCTGTCTAAGCACTATTTTCACACAGTGCTCTTTGTTATTTTTCTAGAAAACTCAATGTTACTGAAATAAGTGTAGGAATGTTTTCACAAACGAGATAAAAAAATGATACATGTTTTTCCCACATTCGCCTATCACTAACCACAAAACTTAACCCAATTAAAAGGACACATCCAATTGGCGTTTGAAATAAGGAGTAAAAGTAGTTACTTTTGTTGACCTTGAAAACGAAACACAGGAATTTGTTAGCCATTGAGCAGAATCATTTTGATGAGCAAAGAAGACAGAACTGCACACATCTTTTGTGCTACTCTGACATGGCTGATGAATTCGTTAACAATATGAATCCCCTTTTAGGGTATAAGTACATGGTTTCAGAAGCAATTTTAAACAGTCGCGGACACAAAGCAAGCACACGCCAAATCTATGATTTGATTCGAGCTAAATATCCTTATTACCAAGACCGTAGGCATGCGCGGAATTTTAATTCCTCAATAAGATTCACTTTATCAACTAATGACTTTTTTGAACGTGTGCAGGATAAGCTAGAATACACCTATGGTTTCTGGAAGATTGCAAAGGAAAAGCATTTTACCCTGAAAGAGGGCACATATATTGTTGTGAAAGGCATATTTATTCCTAATGCCAATAGCAATGGATCCGCTACTACTGTTCCGTGTGAATCGATACCTGCTGCAATATCTGCACCCTCCATTCCTGAAACCCACATTGTACAACAACAAAAGTACTATGATTATGTACCAAGCCTTTCAGCTGAAAATGCATTGGAATGGGAACCAGAAGAAATGAACCTACCTCCCGACCAATTGTTTGAAGAAAGCAGTGGCGATTCCTATGAGCGCTTCATGGAGGAGATGTGTGTCATACTGGATTCAGTGGGTGGGTCAAGCGTGGATGAAAATGCCTTGCATTTCTGGAGCGACCAGTTGCAGCCAGACGAAGAGTTAATTCTAGAAGAATGGTAAATATAACAACCGTTATGCGTTGACTGTGCGTTTAAATGTTTTTTTTTTTTTTTTAACCACCATTTTCCCTTTCAATGCGTGGATACAGCGTAACATTGCAGACTGCATAACATGTAGCGATCACAAAGAAATTGTTGCCGAATACAATATAGTATAACCTGAAAGAGTAGTACACATTGCTGACGGAATAAATATACGTACTTTCCTATCCCTTTAACCATATTAGCAACATTTTAACATAACTCTAACACATACCTGTTTTGTTATCATGCAACATTTAAAAGCGGGTCCACCACGTATGACGTGAGACCCTTGTCATGGCCCAAGGCGTCCTTAAAAAGGATTACGGATGTAAGTCCCGCCCCCAAGCGACGTGCGCGCCTCAAAGCCTATTGGCTGTCATGTTTTGTTATAGTAACGGTAACTGCAGTGTGTCATGTGTGCGGCTCAGTGTTTGTAGCCGTAAAGTGGGCGTTAGCCGAATGTTAATTGAGTGGGAGGAGTGTTAGCGTGCGTTCACGCTGGTTTAACATGACGTCACACGTATTGCATTTGCGCATTGTGTTATCGGCCGTCCTTTCTGTCCAAACACGTCTGTTTAAAAAGAATACAGATGTACTCGTTTAGAACGAATGTAGTTTCGTATTCATTGTATTTGAAATAAAGATTTTATGTTTAATGGTATTTTCAAGATGTATTGAACGCACAACGTACGCTTTGTTTTGCGCATGCGCTAACAGTTAGTGCAGCCAAGCGTGAAGTGCGTGCGCACACTAAGATGTGCGCGCACATTTGTCAGTATACAGGCAACGTTCACATCATATACATAGTTATGCCTGCTACAAATTTAAAGAAACATTACATACTGATGTACACTTGTACTTCTAACATATAAGTGAGTGACGTGTGTATGTACACAATCATATAGAGCTGTGTAATGCGTTGTCACGGATACATATATAGTAAGGTGCCATATTTGACCATCATGTGTTTGCTGTATTTCAGAGATGTCGGGGAAGATACAATCGGATCAATGTATGATTTCAGAAGAGTCTACCTTTATATGAGATGATTGTGAGGAGGAGTCACCGACTACTATACTACATATGGAACTAATTTTATATTGCTTGCAGCGCTTATTAACAAACAATTAAAAATGTGATACCCTTATGCCTATATTGCATAAGCACTTAATTAACATAATGATGTTGCAAAATAGTGCCTCATGAATTTTTATTGAGTGTTCTTTAATGACTACTATCATTTTATGGCATGGTGTGTTTTATATATAACAACCATTCCCACTCTGCTAACACATTTGTGTATTCTATTGTGTAATGGAACGTATGACTGTCGAAACTATGTAACAATAATAATAAGAATAATAATAATTATAATATGAGCATGTTCATGTATAGCGCTGCTAGTTGTACACAGCGCTTTACAGACACATTTTTCAGGCTGAGGTCCCTGGCCCGTGGAACTTACAATTTATTTTTTGCCGCCTGAGGCACAGGGAGATAAAGTGACTTGCCCAAGGTCACAAGGAGCCGACACCGGGAATTGAACCAGACTCCCCTGCTTCAAACTCTCAGTGCCAGTGTCTCCCAATGTAAAGGACACTTACAACCAACTAGCCATTTCTTGTTAAAAATCTCTTGTTACATGGGTATGTTGATAAAATGGTTTGGGACTGTAGCAAATAATGTTATTGGCCAGATGTTGTGGTCCCCTACAATGCATGAAGTTCTGAATATGACATCAACATCATGTAATGAAGTACGTTTCTGTGTATATTTCATTAACCTAACTAACTATAGTTTACTGTGTTTATTAAACGTTCTAAAAATACATAGTATAGTCAATATGATGATATAAGCTACCATAATAAAGCTGGTGTTATCATTTGTCGGTGTTATACATGGATCCTACACAAATTGATACAGACACAAACAGTTGTCTTACAAAGTGTGTCTATGCTAATGTGCACGTGATTGACGTTACAATTGTGAGAATACTTGATAATTATCATCATGATAATGATGAAGTGACGTGATTTATATTGCAAAAATATTACCAACATTGTCATATTGGTAAATTATAAATGCTAAATGACAGTAACATTAGCGACAAATTTGTCTTCTCTGTTAACAGTTTTACACTTGGTACATGTAGGACACATCCACACACGTGTGACTTATACATACACATGTCACAAATTTAAATTAATGTTGACTATTAATTCCTAGCATTACAAAACACCAACATTGCTAAATATAAGATGTAGTACGCATTGTTGTGATTGCAGGCATTCATGCATGGAGTTTTATGATCAGTCAATTTCATCCGTGATGAATGATCTCCCGTAAGTAAAGAAATAACTACAGTTATCCCCTTGTCTCCAAACACCTCTATATTACATTAATGGAATTTATAAGGAAACATACATAAAATGTGATGAAATGGGAGTAATCATTTTCTAATACAATGCACATGAAAGCTCAATAGTAGCTAAATGCATATACATATACAGAAAGTACATATATGTAACATTTGTGTTTAAACCAATATGTTGTGTTTTTACTACAAATAATTATAGGAAGATTGATGTAGGCACATCTTATGAGAGATGTCAGCAAATATACATACCATGATCAGTCATACTGGAGATATACCTATAATGCAAAGGAACAATATATAAATTGCAAACATTGACATGCCATCTTCAGTACCGTAAACAACACAGCAAAGTGTGTATTTGGTGTTAAATGTGCAACACCATGTATATTTCATGACATTCAAAATGTAAATCAGGCTGGTGTACACATCATATGGATGTACATGTTACACTGCACCAATAACATTGTATGTAAGCATACTAGAAGCATGAATGAGTATGGGCATAATATGTGTATTGTGTTAGCATAAGGAATAACACAATGCTAAAATATTAGTGCTTTGTTACCCCAGTTGTATTCACATACACACAACTAAAGTAAAATTGAAGAGGGATTATATAACCTGTGCAACAATAACATACCGGTGCCACATCCCTTTGTGCACACAGCAGAGAGAAGAAAGGTGTGCAACCCATATTCATCTGTGTCCTACCAGAAGGGTATATAAAAAAACATTATTGTTAAGATAACATAATGTAAGTATAAAAGTATAACTTGGAACATATATGTTTTTACTTACAAGAAAAAAATGAATTGATGAGATTCTGGCGTGTCTGGCCACCACTGGCTGTTTGTTCATTTTCAGCAGCTACATGGGTGGGATGCTCGTCTACCACAGGCTCAGCTAGGTCTGACTGTACATTGTGCCTGAGTGCAACATTGTGCAAAATGCAACAGGCAAGGATAATATCAGACACTTTTTGAGGCTTGTATAGAAGAGCCCCACCAGTTCTGTCCAGACACCTAAATCTGGTCTTGAGTAGGCCAAATGTCCTCTCTATAACAGATCTTGTAGATATATGGGCTGCATTGTACCTCTCCTCTGCTTCAGTTTGAGGGTTTAGCACCGGAGTCAAGAGCCACGGCCTAATTCCGTATCCTGAGTCACCTATAATGAATGTAGCACACATAAGCTGACATTAGTGATCAAATTGTACAATGCCAACATTCCTAAATAAAAATGTGTTTTGTGTTATAACATGTAAATGTGTACTCACCCAGCAGCCAATCATGTTCAAAATGTCCCTCTTCGAACGCATGGAAGACTGAAGAGTTCCTCAGGATGGAGGAATCGTGACTGGAACCAGGGAATTTGGGTACCACATGCATTATCCTCATCGTGGCATCACATACCACCTGTACATTGAGTGAATGGTAGTGCTTACGATTGCGGTACACATGCTCACTCTGACTAGGTGCAATCAAAGCAACATGTGTGCAATCGATTGCACCCAGCACACATGGTATCCCTGCTATATTATAAAAGCCAGTCCTGACTTCCAGCCACTCTGTCGCCTCTGTAGGAAAATGAATATAATTCCTAGTGCGTCTATTGAGTGCATAGAGAAACTGGGTCAAGGCCCGCGAGAATGTAGATTGCGAGACCCCGCCCACTATGCCCACAGTTGTCTGGTATGACGCGGAAGCAAGATAATGTAATGAGCACAGCATTTTAACAAGCCCAGGGACTGCACGACCTCTGGCTGTGAAAAAATCTAAATCTCCCCTTATCTCCTGATAAAGAGCTAAGATTGCTGCTGAACTCAAACGATAGCGACTTACAATCTCCTCCTCACTCATCCCATCTAACAGGGTTCTCTCCCTGTACAGACGCGGACGAGGCACAACTTGTCTCCTCTGTCTTCTCCTCTGATCTCCTGTCCCTCTCCCTGTCTCTGTCGTATCCGCGTGACTGTCCCTGTCACTGTCACTGTCCCTCGGTGTGTCCCTCCCTTGCCCTATATGATTGTCTTCATCATCAAGCATGTCATAGAAAAGAATGTTCCTCCGTCTCCTAAACAATCTCAACATTTTGAAATGAGTAGCTGTGAATGATCAGGTAATGGGCGTCCTTTAAATAGGTATGTGATGATGTCAGGTGACATAGTAAAATGCAAGGTGTTACATGAACATAATAAAGTACTTCTGTGGCAAGCTGTGTGCAGTTGTTCTTAGAAGTATTTGTTGTGTGTATTCTGCAGGGAATGATGATATTTGGCAATGATGTGACGTGAACCTTTGTAGAAACATTGCTTGCAAATAAATAGTTGCATGTGCAATGCATGTAACACTTGTGAACGCAACAGTCAGTCATGTAATTAGGCAAAAAGGCTGAGATTGACGTGGGAAAAGTTTGGTGTAACATGTGTAATTAGGCATGTTATTGTGACATGTTGACAACAATGAATAGTCGTGTGCATATGCATGCATTTGTGTAATGAGGATAGTTGGTATAGAATGAGTTTACAAGGTGTCCCAATGCTGAATTACTGTACATGTGTGTATAAGTTAGGTTGAAGTGCTTGTAATGCTACGGTTACAATGTAAACATGCAATGTGATTGAGCGTCCAATAAGTGACGTCATGAAAATAGGGAGGACCCAAAAGTATATGTAAACATGAGAATACAGATGTACATGAACGTTTAAAGATGCGTGACACATTACTAGCATTGTGTAATGTAAAGGAAGATGAATATACTGTGTATGTGTGACATGTGTGACATGTGTAACATCATGTAAATAATTGTCGCTCAGTTCAATAAAATGTGTGATATGATGTGAGGTTCTCCTTTAAGAGTTGAGTATAGTATTTTCCCTTGGCACATCATCACATGATGAGTAATGTGACCCGCAAATGCTGCAAACATGTAAAAGTATAATGTTATGCAAATAATACACGTCAGCTGTGACACAATGCAGGGAATGCCCCCACACTGTAATGCAAATGACGTTTGTATTGTGAGCAATGAAACGTAAACAGTACTATACTGTTATACGTCCCCGCTCCATTGACTCCATTGATGTACAGAAGATTTTTTTTTCTAAGTGCTGTTGCGGCAGCCTTAGCGATCGTTCTCCCCTCCAAACTGCCAACTTTAGTTGGCGGGAGAAATTGGCCATAACATCTCAATTTCGTAGTGCCGATCAGGCCCGATAAGCTGTTTTTTGTTGTTGAATCCAGCCGATTTAAAAAAGTGGCGATCAGTGGCGAAAACAGGCTTATCGGCAGCCGACTGCCCATAACAAAATAATCGGCTCCGAAACATGGCGATATCAAGCACTTATCGGCGCTTACTGAATCTCAAACCCAATTTTGGCTATAAAATGGCGATAATTCCCTTATCAACGCTTACTGCATGAGGCCCTAAGGGCCTCATGCTATAAGCATTGATAAGCCCCTTATCAGCAGCTTATAGCCAAAAAAGCCTACAGCGATTCAGTAAGCCTGATAAACTATCAATAAGAGCAAAAATCACCCCTGACACCTGCTAAGGCAATGAAGGGTTAATCACCAGTGCCATGCTTATTGTGGGTAGTGGGGGAGGATGAAGGTGGAATTTGACTCTTGGTGGGTGTTTAGGCCTTGCAGGGAAATTGCAGGTGATCTTAACTTTGAATAAGTGAAATAGACCGCTGTCACCTTGAATAATTTGAACAATGTAATTGCAAATGACAGGTGCTGTCAGGGTTTTAAATACAATAGTATCGGTGGTGATCAAAGAGTTTGATCAAAAAAGAAACCCTTCTAGGTAGCAATCTCTTGTCATGTGTGTAGTGTCATGTTTAATGGACTAAATTGGTCCAACAGTTAGATACTGTATGTCTGAGTAGTGCCCAGATTCACAGGGGAAATCGAAAAATAATAAAATTTTATTGAATCTACATAGATATTAAAAACACATATGCATTATTAAAAATCCCTATTACGTGGAGTGGTGATATTGTTTTTGTCATAAGTCCAAAGGTATATTACCATATGTAAAACAAATATCTTGACTTTCCGAATCACAGCTTTATATACGGTCTCTTGACCAAAACCAATGGATATTGCAGGTGTGTGCACATGTATCGATCACAGCATGATCACTCGGAGGTGAAGCATAAACCATGTATGTACTGCAGGGTTAATGCAAATAGTACATATAGGTGTAGTGTGGGATAGATGGTACTTCAAACAGGGATTGCAACCATACAGATATATATCCAGGCTGATGTCATATTATACAGATGGTGCATATATATCAAAGCAGGAGTTGTACATATATCTCTGCTATACTCCGTTTGTGCAATGAGCCCTCAGGTTCTCCCAACAAAAATAGTGCTGTGTATCCTTGTTCAATGAATTGAACGGCCTCCCGTTTTTGTTTTATAATCATAATTCTCTTTGCTGTGATATATAGCTATATATACAGTAATTTTAATACAGTTAAATACACGCAGTTAGAGGATACTCCGTGGTCATGAAGTAAAGTGATATAATTCACTATAGTGGTCCTCAATACCAATTAGTATAGCTCCTATACGGTGCCAGAGAGTAATTACTCTAGTGTGGTTAGTATATTTTAACCCGTATTAGCCTCGTTATACGAGGGAGCTGGCTACCGTGTGTGCTGCATAGATAGATACAAGCCTGCTGCTGATGCCGGTAACAGAAAGTCGCCACCCACTGACGTCACGACTGTGACGCCTCACGTCCCGACGCACGTTTCACGTGACTAGCACGCTTCTTCAGGGGGCGGAGGGATAGAGGTAAGACGTCCCCCATGTCTATTTATACTCTCAGATCCCGTTAGGAGACTCCTATCCTTACTGTGATAGGTAGGTAAGGAGTCAATTAGTTCATTAGCCTACAGGGTGGCGACTTTCTGTTACCGGCATCTAGCAGCAGGCTTGTATCTATCTATGCTACCTAGAAGGGTTTCTTTTTTGATCAAACTCTTTGATCACCACCGATACTAGGTGATCTTAACCCCTTCATTACGTTAGCGGGTATCAGGGGTTCTCAGGTGGTTCCCACGGGCCTTTGGGGTTCCTCGGGTGATTCCCATGGGTGTCTGGGCCCTTGGGTGGTCCCCATAGGCGTCCGGGTCCTTGGGTGGTCCCTGTGGGCGTCCAGGGGTCCTCGGGTGGTTCCCGTGGGCGTCTGGGGGTCCTTGGTTGGTCCCCAATGGTCCCAGCTGACCTGCGGTACCATTCCTGTATTTAAAAAATAAAAACATGGCCTACATTTCAATAAATCCACATATAATATGGGCATGATTTACCCCTATAACAATAAATGGTGAAGCTAAAACAAAACAGGCCCAAAATACAACACATTACATATAAAAATCAACACATAAAAAATGACAATAAACCAAATGATTTACTCAGTGGGTAAATCATACCCATATAATATCTATATGATTTAACACTATGCCAGTTAATGTTGAACCTATAAAAAAATTACCGAATAAACATAAAAAAACAAGTAGCCACAACAAAATTACCACCAATCAATTAATCAAATACCATATTATCACCAGAATTAACTATTCCAACAGCAATACAAAACCATCAATAAATAAAATAAATCTCCAAAACAACACACCAGACACCGTGGGAACCACCCAAGGGCCTCCAGACACTTGTGGGGATGACCCAGACACACCCAGACAACTGTGGGTACCACCCGTGGACCTCGTTGGGGCGCACGGCCAACCACGGGGCAACCTAGAGGACCACAGAGCCTAGCGGGGACCACCGTGGGCCCCCATACACCCGTGGGAACCCCTGGGGTGAACTGTGGGGCCTGCGGACACCTGTATGGACAAACCGGGGGCCCCCACCGGCCTGTGGTATTAATCCTGTGTGTAAAAAAATAAAATATGGTTTTATGTGGGGGTTCTGGGTGTGTGTTGTGTTTTGGTGGTTATTACATATTTTAATTTAAATTTTATTACTAGTGTAAATAAGCAAGGGGTCTCCAGAGCAGAACCCCCCCTGCTGGCGACCCCCTGCTTCCCGAGATCAGGCCCCATTATGGGGTGCCGGTATCTCCTATGCATGTAAATGTGCCGATCACGAAAAGCGTCAGCGTTGGATAGCCTGTCCTATTTTTGTGGATGTATCTCCTAGTCACTTAAACAAATTCGATTTTTTTATTCTTGGTGTGCCATTTTCTTTGCATTTACCCTATCTGCGGGCCTCCGCTTATTCCTCCTATGAGGTTATTTTTTCCTGCTATCTATTATCAAGCTGGATGCACGCCCAGTGGAACTTCTGTTTAAACCAACATTGGATGTATGTTTTTAGCTAGCCTCTCCTCATAAGTTAGAATGTCCATCCCCTTTATTAATTTGGTGGCTCTTCTCTGCACTCTCTCTAGTTCCATAATGTCTTTTCTTAGGATTGGTGCCCAAAATTATACTCCATATTCAAGGTGTGGTCTTACTAATGCTTTGTAAAGGGGCATAATTATGTTTACTTCCCTTCCATCCATTGCCCGTTTGATGCAAGATAAGATCTTGTTTGCCTTTGCAGCTACTGCATGACGTTGGGCACTATTGCTAAGCCTGCTGTCTACAAGCACTCCTAAATCCTTCTCCATCAAGGATTCCCCCAATATATCTCCATTTAATTTGTAAGTCGCCTTTTTATTCTTGCATCCCAAATGCATAACCTTACATGTATCTGTATTAAACCTCATCTGCCATTTACCTGCCCACGTTTCCAGTCTCTCCAAGTCCTTCTGAAGAGAAATTACATCCTGCTCTGATTCTATTACCTTACACAATTTAGTATCATCAGCAAAGATGGAGACTTTGCTCTCGATCCCAACCTCAAGGTCATTAATAAACAAGTTAAAAAGCAGAGGTCCCAGTACCGATCCCCGAGGTACTCCACTTGCGACTTTAGCCCAACCTGAAATAGTTCCATTTATGACAACCTTTTGTTGTCTGTCGTTTAACCCGCTTTCAATCCAGTCCAATTTTCTTTATTTTGTACACCAACCTCTTGTGTGAAACCGTATCAAAAGCCTTTGCAAAATCTAAGTAGACCACAATAGTTACAATTTTTTGTTGTGTCCTCCCAATCCAGAAAAAAGTGGACATGCAAATGTATGCTTATAACAGCCTTCTCATAAACCTAACAGAGACCTAAATGGGATCAGACCTCTCTGGTAGAGATGGGCACATTTTTTCTTTCTAATGTGAATCCGAAACGGATTGGCTAGTTCATTTCAGCCACGGAGTTCTGTGGACGAGTCTCAAAATGTCAAATCTGCCATTTTATTCCTACTAGTGAAAATCTGACTGTTGAATTAGTAATCCGAACCTGAAAACTGAATCAGAAAAACTGAATTACAATAGGGTAAGAGGAGCCAAGGAGGAGTACAGAAAGTGGTGCAACCTAATGCTGAAATAATTGTGTTGTAGGGACTGCAGGGTTTCGCTGTGGGATGGTTAGGCTGTTGCTGCTTTAGTACTCAAACATTTATACATGATTTACTTAATACAACTTGTAGATGAACAATTAACCAGATATTAACGTTTAATTGACTGGGGTTAACTATTATTAGTAATCAGTGACCTTTGTCAGTGTGGTGTGGGCCCCTGGCTCCGGGCTCCTATAAATCTTTCTAATTCTAGTATATTAACTTGTATATAGAAGTTTATTAATAGCAATCTTAAATAACCATAATAATATTCAAGAACATTTACTACTGTCAAATATTTGCATTGAGCATCTGGTTTTCTGTCTTTCCTTCACCAAAATCGGTTTGCAGGCAGGAAGTGGAAGTGGCATTGTATACCTCCAGTTCGGATTTTTGACATCAGATTAATCTGATATCGGATTTTTTTAAATCACACATCGGATTAATCTGATGTCATTTTTTGTACAATCTGATTTCGGATTCGATATAAACACGGTCAGTGGACTTGATTTAAATAAAATAGTGAATTCTTTAATATATGAGAAACCGATCTTTATGGATGGATTATAAATAATCTGCAAGGGTTAAAGTTTGTACAATCCAAAATTGGGTTTTAAAACGTAGATTGGATTTTGAATGAAGAGTCCAGGAAAATCCAGCAAAGGGATTTGGACCAGTCCACCCATTTCTACTCTCTGTCACCGTCCATTTCTTATATGATATCCCCTTTAACTTTTTCATGTACCTTCCCAACACTTATACACACACACACACACACACACACACACACACACACACACACACACACACACACACACACACACACACACACACACACACACACACACACACACACACACACACACACACACACACACACACACACACACACACACACACACACACACACACACACTGTGCCTGCAAACACACAGCCACCTCTACCCACACATACTCAATCACTGTCCAAGAAAACACACACACCCCTGCAAGCACACACTCACTCACTATGCTTTCAAAGAGCTCTATCCAAATAAAGGTACTCACTGTCCATGCAAACACACAGCCCACTGTACACACATATTCAAAGGACAAGAAACACGCATTCACTCTACCTTGAAACATACTGTACAAACAACATCTCTGCCCACACCTACTCACTCACTGTCCATGAAAACAGAGATTAAAAATATCACAACAGATTTGTCAACGATTTGTTTGATAAATATTAGGCAGGAGGCTTGCAATGGATTCTTAAGTGATGAAGCACTACTAATAGCAAAGAAACTGTTTGAAGATATGTGTGGAAGACAGAGAGTGATATAGACAAGAAAGGGCAGGATGTGAATTAGTGATGAGGTAAAAATACGTTTATAGACATTTGTAATGGAGAGGGATTATACCTGTCCATACAGTACATATTGCCCAACATGTACAGACTTTGGTTCAAGAAAGACAATCTTCACTTCCGAAGTTTTCTTTAGAGAGCTTCAAAAAGAGCAACAGGAAGATGACAACATTTGCAGTCATCTGCTATAGTATGTTCAGAGGAAGGTAAAAACATCACAATGTGTTTAGACACTTTACTCAAACAATAAATTAAATTGGAATTTAAGAATAAATTATTTTATGAGTATCAAAATACTTGCCTGTCACTAATATATACACATTTGCAATCCCTGACTCAGGTAAGGAATGTTGAGGAGTACAGTATACTTGATGCAGGACATCAAGGCCAGAAGTAAACCCTGCATCTAGTATACCAAAGATGTTTCTGGATAGAGATGGAGGAAGAAATAAAGTCTTTTCCTATAGTGGAATTTCTAGAAACATCTAGTTGTTGAGACCAATGTAAAGTTGTTGTTTTTTATACATATATAGCCAACATTATTGCACTAGTTATCATACAGTATGATAACGCATTTCCACTGCAGCTACATTTTATGCGTTAATGAGTGATTTACAATTCAATACTACAGAGCTGCAAGTTGCAAAATCATGCAATTTTGGGATGAATCCATAAAGCTCTGTTAAATCAGGGACATTACATCATTTTAACTAAATAGTTAATGGATGTTAACTTCCCTTACTTGAACAGAGATCCACAAACGTAAATATATGCAAAAACTGCATCCATTAGGCCTAGCTAGTAGTAACATTGGCTCGTGTTAGCCATATGCTAAGGAAGATACCAGTTATATACTGCAATGTAATACTATATACAACTGAACCCCGTTATAGCGCGGGAACCGGGGTCGCGTTAAAATTTCACCAGCATTGCAGATGTTAGCTCTCTCCTCGGGGCTGTGCCACATGCTCTTCTCTCTGGTGCGTGGTGTCATTTTTTTTTTTAAACATTCAATTCAATTCTTTATTGACTACCGGACACATACACACACCAAGTGGGAATTGAACATTAATACATTCTGTACAAAACACATACACGGATTGAACTATGGACCATCTGATACCAATGCCTTACCTCTTACCTCTACAGCATAGACTTGGTGTGACAAGACATATCTTTTAAATATATTTATCCTCTACAACACATTGCCACAGAGTACATGCCAATGTTAAATGGTAAGTCTATTTCTAGATGTCTATGACATCACACAGCTCATGTGGTGTAGAGGTACAAATCTTAACTAGCATATGGGTTGGCCTGGGTTAAATTCCTGTAGGATATGGTATAATTTATAAATTATAAAAAAATTATAAATTATTATTACCGGAGAGCACCGGAAAGGCGGCAATTTGGAGGATTTGAGATGCCGATAAGGCGGCAAAATGGAGGCTTTCAATTCAGGAGCCATGCTCAGACCGTGTTATAAGCGGATTCGCAGTGTATATGGCGTGGAGAGTGCAATGTACTCATGATCAGTCGCCATGTCCCTTATCCTCGTGGCCACATATCAGCAATGAAGCTCAGTGTTTCTGTCGGCGTCTTGTCCAATCCTGGGATAGCAGCTGAGTGAAGGAGGATCGGTATGACGTCCAAACCTGAACAAACGTTGGAACTCACCAGCAAAAAATTGAATAAAAAAAACTTTATAAAGTTTTTTTTATTCAATTTTTTGCTGGTGAGTTCCAACGTTTGTTCAGGTTTGGACGTCATACCGATCCTCCTTCACTCTGCAGGTATCCATGTGCACCAACGTTCATACATAGGGGTTAGCTCTATTCCACACATTTCTTGGGTGGGCCTGATTCTTGGAACAACGGGGTGGTTAGGTGCTCAGGGCACCTCCATAATTTGAGGGTTCACCAGGGTGGTGCTTATAGTGTGGGTATTGTATTGTGGGGACCTTGTATGATTATTGTGTTATATTGTTATATGGTCAGTAAATATAAGTTAGTTATACCAGTGTGTGTATGTTTATTCACTGACTGTATTGATTCCTGTGAAGGGTTATCCTGCAGTGCTAGTATCCCTCCCAGGTGGAGGTGCTGTATCCAGAGAGATCGTGATCACCCCAGGCCTCCAGTGGGAGAGGATTAGGCCTCCTGTACGCTAAACAGGTATCCAACACGCGTAGTTCCCTTAGTTACGGGGGAAGGGGGCTACATTTGGAGGGGCTGCTGAGATTCAGACCTGAGGTGCCAGAGAGAGTAGGACACAAATTAGAAATAAAAAACATGTTTGTGCTGTCCACACAAGAGGTCCGTGAGTGGGCCCTCCAGTATGAGCAATCTCCTCACCTCATGGTTGCGGTGAGGGACATCCCCGCAGCTACACCCCTGAAGGAAGTCTGTAACACCCTGAGACAATTCCCCGGGCTGCTCGAGACCAGTAGGCCAAAAGTGGGACCTAGTTACTGCCGGCCGGGAAATATATGAAGAAGTTTCCCCCCAAGCCCTGCAATTTCTGGAAGCCCTGCCCACGGTTTGTCCTCAGATCTTTCCAGACTTGCCAATACCACTGGTAACTTGAAGTCCAGGACCCACAGCAGAGGTACCGTATTGGGCTGAAACTCCACACCCTTCCTATACCCCAGGAGAAATGAAGCCCTGCCCTCAGGGTATTTGTTACTCTACTCTGACCTACTCATACCCATGGTAACCTTCAGTCCGGGAACCACACTAGAGGCGCCGCTCCAGGCCAAAAACCCCAACCCTCATATACCCCCAGAAGGTATGAAACTAGTACAGAGCAAGTCCATAGCCGCCGGCCTGAATACCACAGTCGCCTGTCAACCAGAAGCGCAGACATGGGAATAACCCTACCACAACTGGTGGACGCACTAACGCAATCCTCAGTCCCAAAATTACGCAAGCTCAAAGTTTTCCCCAGGGTGTCACCCACTCCAGATGGAGAAGAAGGATTTGAGACATGGAGGGAACATACCCTGAGAGTCTTGGAAGAATGGTCCTGCACCGAAGCAGAAAAGAGGCAGCAGATAATGGAGAGTCTATGACCCCCCGCCTCTACGATGGTGAGCATGCACAGGGATCAGAATGCAGACATTATGGCCCAGAGGATAGTGGACTTATTGACATTCGGCCTAGAAGGAGACGTGAGCGAACTCTGGTCCAAGTACTGCAGTCTTAGATAGAAGGAAGGGGAAGAACTTTCTGCGTTTATCCAACGGATACAGTTAGTTTTGTGGAAACTATGTTCCCATGATATTATCCCAGCTCACAAAGTGGATGAGTATCGCCGCAAGCAGTTTCTCAGGGGATCTACACCCACCCATCATATAGTCATCATGATCCGGTGTTCCCTGCTATAAGAAACTCCCCCTACATTTGAGGAGCTATTAGGGCTGGTGAAAGGGCATGAAGCCTATACTTGCCTACACACTCTTAAGAAGTCTAAAGAGTCCCGCAAAGGAGAAACCAAAGAGGCGTCGGCCCAGAAATCTAAGAAGACAGAAAGTGCTGAAGATACCCATCCATCAGTGGCGCCTGTCTCCGCACCCAGGATGTCCCGGAGACCAGCTCCTAATCCTGGCTTCAATGTAAACCACGATAACCACTGCTACAACTGCAACCAAGAGGGTCATTTCGCTAAGGACTGTCCAAAGCCAAGGACCCCCCACCCCTGCAGCAATGGACTTCACAGTACAGATGACAGTACCGCCTTCCACATCATTGGAGTGCTCCGGCGCCAAGTGCCAAAGAGGTACCCAAAGAAGAAACCTACAGTTGAGAAGTGCCTGCGGCAATTATACGAGTCCTAGTGAAAGGGAAATACTCATCTGCCTTGCTGGATACTGGGTCGCAAGTGACCATTATCTACTGACCATTCTACGACCAGCATCTGAAACATCAGCCTATGCAGTCGGCGGAGAAGATGAAACTATGGGTTCTTAGTAGCGAAGACTACTCCATCGATGGTGTGATTCAAGTGCGGTTGAACATCCCCCAACTGAACACCAACAAGACCACCCCATGGAGTTGGAGGCTCTGATATGTCCCGAGCCCCACGAACATCCAAGTTCCCCAATAATATTGGGGACCTTCGCAGATGTGGTGTGGGCACTGATCCGGCCTACCCACAAGAGGCCGGCGAACTACCCCTATCCAATCTACGGATCCACCCAGTACTCAAATTAGAGTGCTATAGGATCCCAGCCCAGGAAGGATTCGGACAGTTCTTCAATCTCAAGAAGGGGTTGACTGAGATTCCACCAGGGGGAGTGAAGCACATGCCTGCGGTACTGAACTACCCAGGATGTGACGAAGCTGACTGGTATTTCTCCCTGAGACCACACCCGAAGAGGATGCCAAGAGAGGGTTCAGGGTGGTACCAGAAATTAATCTAATCTAATCACTTTCTAATCACTTCAAAGTGCCGATACAGAATATCTCACCCCACCCCATAAGGTTTGACGTCGGTCAAGCACTGGGTCGGATACACCCAGTGACGCCCGAGGAAACCCTGGCACATGTGAACGCCACTACCATGCATGAAGCTCCTGTCGGGTTGCAGTTCAACTTCAGGGAGTTGACTCTGCATGCAGAATGGAAGGAACGGCTGAGTGCCAAATTGGAGGAGCGCTGGGAGGTGTTCTCCACCAGCGAGATGGATATGGGCTGCAGCAAGAGTGCCCAGCACGTGATCTGGTTGAATGACGCCATGCCATTCCGGGAGCATTCCTACACCTCTCCCATTGTGGAAGTACGAAAGAAGAATGGGTCCGTTGCCTATGCGTAGACTTCCGCACCCTGAACTGTCGCACAGTACCATACCAGTACACCCTGCCGCGAATAGAAGAAATCCTTAGCGCCCTTTCAGGAAGTCAGTGGTTCAGCGTGCTGCACCTGAGATCTGGGTACTACAAGGTACCCAAGAGCTCTGAAGACCAGGACAAGACGGTGTTTGTCTGCCCCTCGGGTTCTACCAGGTCACCCGAATGACCCAAGGCATTTGCGGTGCCACAGAGACATTACAGAGGTTGATGGAGAAGACCATCGGGGATATGAATCCTTGGGATGCCTAGTCTATTTGGACGACATCATCATTTCGGTAAGACTCTAGAAGAGCACGACGAACGTCTCCTGAAAGTACAAAATAGACTTGGTAAAGAAGGCCTGAAGTTGTCCCTGGACAAATGTTGGTTCTGCCACATGTTAGTCACCTACGTGGGTCACTTAGTGTCTGCAGACAGAGTGGCTAAATACCCCGCTACGGTCAAAGCCGTTGTGAACTGGCCCAGACCAGACAACGTGATGGAGCTGCGATCCTGCTTGGGGTTCTGCGGATACTATCACTGCTTCGTAGAAAGGTACTCCAGTAAAGCCAAAGTCCTAAATAATCTCCTGAAGATCTACCCAGAGGAACCTCGGCACAAGGCTGCATCTCCACAGACACCTTTAGAAGACAGTGGACATCTGACTACGAAAAGGCATCCACAAGACTCAAGAAAAGTCTCACAGAAGCACCGGTCTTGGCCTACGCCGAACCAGAGCAGTCGTATATCCTGCATGTGGATGCCAGCTTCAACAGGCTGGGAGCTGTACTACACCAAAAGTACATTGCAGGGACCCATGCTGTATTAATTCGATGGGCCATTAGTCTGGCAGCAGAATCTCACAGAAATGTTGAGGCATTTACTGTAAGATGCGTTAGTTTTTACCCAGGCAAGTGATCGGAAACTGGTGGCTGCATCTGTATATCTTGACATCCAATAAACTGGATGCCACCGGCCACAGGTGGCTGGTGGCCCTATCAAATTACCTTTTCACTCTAAAGTACAAACCGGGGCCCTTAAACATCTGAGCCTATGAACGTTCCGAAGACCTGGGCTGAGTATCACACCGAACGACAGCCTGTTGGAAGAAATCCCTGGACCTGGGATTCAGGCATTACGCTCAACAGGCACCATAGTGGAGGGCAAGAGTAGCTGATTCGTTGGGATGTCAGTCCAAGGCACTCCCTTCTGCCTACTGCCATCCAGAGGGCATGTCAATCACCCAGGATATCATCCTAAAATGGAAATAATTGGTGAAGTACAAGATGCGTGACCAAGTGTCTAGAGCTATACACCAGGCCATTCAACAGAACAACACCGCTTTGTTGAAGCGCCCTTCTACCGACATAGTCGTGGTCATCATGAGGGAATGGGACAAGTTCTACATGGAACGTGGTCTCCTCTACAGGGTCGCCCCGTATCACAACCCCCCCCCCCCGAATGGAGACAACTAGTCCTGCACCGATGCTTGCAGTACCAGGTTCTACGCTCTCTTCATAATGATCCTGGACATCTTGGTATAGACAAGACCTTCGGCCTAGTGAGAGACTGGTTCTTCTTGCCCAAAATGAGGGAATCAGTAGAGCGCCACAGTCGAAAGTGCATGTGGTGTATGCAGCAGAAAACAGTGCCCACATGCGCAGCCCCAATGGGCCACCTAAATAGCTCCGGTCCCATGGAGCTAGTCTGCATGGACGTTTTCTGTATTGCGACAGACTCAAAGGGCATCGGGAACATCCTGGTAGTGACCGATCAATACACCCAATATGTCCAAGCTTTCTCAACCAAGGATCAGAAAGCTCTCACAGTATCCAAAGTGCTGTGGGAGAAGTTTTTCATCCAATACGGGTTGCCAAATCTGATGCACTGCGATCAAGGGAGAGACTACAAGAGCAAGTTGATCAAGGAACTTCTCAACTTGCTCAATATCAAGAAGTCTCGGACCACCCCATACCATCCAGAGGGACACGCTGTGCCGGATAGGTTCACATGAACCCTGCTAAACATGCAAGGCATCCTAAAGGGCTCCCAGAAAGACGCATGGAGAAAACATTTTGAATCTCTAGTGCATGCATACAACTGCACCAGGCAGGAATCCACAGGTGTTAACACTATACTTCATGATGTTTGGGGCGAGAGGCATGACTGCCTGTGGACATCCGTCTCTGGGTATCTACCGATGATGACTCATTACAAATATGTGAGAATGCCTTCACCGAGCGAATCAGTTGGCATAAAAAGCAACAGCCCAACTGAATGCGAGCAACAAACAGGGATATGACCATAAGGTTCACTATCTGAAACTTCAGCCTCGAGATGTCGTTATGCTGTGAAATTTAGGAGTCCCTGGCAAACACAAGCTAGCGGACCGCTGGCGTAACGGCCCTTTGAGGTAGAGTCCCAGAAGCCAGGCCTCCCTGCCTACAGAATCCAATGCAGATGGAAGGGTAAAGGTCTGGCACCACAATCACTTGCTGCCCATTCTGCAAATGGGGGAAAGTGACCCCAAACCAGAGACAATAGCAATCTGGAAGAGTACGCAGAGACTACAGCTTTGGTAGCCGAACCGAACCCAGACTGTTTGGAAGAAACCTCCACCAACTTCAATGGAGACTGTTGGGCACCACCCGAGGAAGCATCGGGTAATGGGCCAATGCTACACGTACCCTCCCCAATGGCTTCAGCAAGCTGTCCCCTTGACCCCAGAAGCCCGAGTTTTTTTCCTCAAAGAAACTATGTAGAGACTGGTTCCCCCCTTAGAGAGGGTCAGAGCCTCAAGCCCACAGTAGCCTCTCCAAAGAGCAAGATGCTGAAGAAGAGTCTTGCAGAAGTCAGTGAGTGAGACACCCTCCCACTAGAGTGGCATATGATTCAGTAAGGGCACCTCACTATGAGTCTCAGCAGCTGTCTCGGAAAAGGTTAACTTCAGTCATAACCATGTTTACAGAGTTGTTCAATAGTGTATAAGGTTGGTATACCCCGTTAAGTTGTATATAATAATATGCATTTGTATTATATAAACTTGTGTTATGTTGTTCCCAAGCGGGGACGTTGGTTTCTACACCACCGGGAGGATGTAGCCAGATTTCCGTGGCGTAACCGGCAAGCGGGGGCCACCATCATGAGTCTTTGTGCATGCGCAGGATGCCGATGTGCATGCGCAGTAGCTATAGAGTGCGGCAGCCATTACAGGCGGCTCCACACAGGACTACGTGTCCCAGCAGCCTCAGGGGCTGCTAACCACATGGGCAGTTACAGACGAGACCACGAGTATTCTAAAGCTTGCCTTAAACTAGCACGGTTACATTCTGGGTATGTGCTGGGTGTAACCTGGCTAGTTTAAGTCAAGTTTAATGCATTTGTGCATTGACTAATGACCAATAGGATTAACACAGCAGGGGTCCCTGGCAGTCCCATTCAGTTTGAATGGGACTGCCAGGGACCCCCGCTGTTAATCTGATGGGCCATTAATCAATGCAGAAATGTTGGAACTAGTTTAAGTCAAGTTTAAGACATGTATCCAGCATGTACCTGGGTGTACCTGTGTATTTTTGGCGATTGCCACTGGCTTGTGTTAGAATAACCGTGGGCACTACAGTATAGCCAATATGGCTCCTAGATCAACACTGAGGGAGAGAGTGTGTTTGGTGTGAAACAGAGCCGCGCACCAGGTGGGAGCACGACGGCAAGGAGTGAGGTACTGCTGCGGCCCATTTTATTCTAAAACATCACCGCATTTTTCCTGGATTTCTTTCCGATTGCGATGCACTTCACCGGGTGCATGCCGCATTCATGTTGCGTTCTCAGCCGCGGGTCATGCGCGGGTCATGCGCGGTTCATGCGTTTATTGAGAATGGTTCGGATTTAATATGTTGCAATTCTTCGTGTGTCCGCCAGATGGCAGATATTATGAATTGTAATGCGCATGCGCATGCGCTTCAGTAATGTGTCGACTTGCAGGTGTTTCGTTTAAAAAAGATACCACAGTGTGCTATTGTAAATTGGCCTTGGGACTGAAGGAAGAGGTTACACGAATTTATCAATTTAGGCTTTTCATATTAAAGAAAGACAAAGACCAGTTTCTGTTATTCTCCAGAGACCCGCATGAGTGTTCAAGTGCAGCCTGTTTTCCAAAAACCCGACAGAACTTACGCGTATTTGATATGGGCCGCGATTAATGCAACAGAAGATAAGATGGCAACAGTTGTTCAGTATTTTATCGAAAACTATGACTTTTACAATTTTTTTGCCAGCTCCTCATGTGTGGAAGCGTGTGTAACATGGGACTTATCCCTGTTCAGTAATGTTCCTTTAATCTAGCAGTGTGGTATTTAATTACTAAACATCACCTGCCTGATTAGATTGTTTACAAAAAGCCTGCCTTTGAGACAAGAAGTGAGAACTCTCCTTTGCTCATGTGTGAGCTGACCTTTGGAGACAGGGCAGTGTTTTTGAGTCTCACAGGAGAGACTGACTAAAAAAACACCCATCTCTGGAGCTGACCGGTCTTGAGCTCTGCACAGCAGAGCTGATTTTCAAGACACAGGGAAAACTACTACACCTGAAGCTGAACCAGGAAGTGAGATTTTCCCTCCAAGAAACAGATAAGACTTTTATTCTTAAGAGACTGCTTATATCTGCTTATTTCATGTTATATGTTTTGGGGCTGCGAGAACTGCTTGACTAAGGGAGATGTGAATTATTGCATAGTGTTTCACTAGAAATACTCCCAAGTGAATGGAAGCTTTGTTCCTCCCCCTTGTTTGGATGTTTTCCTGATAAAAAGGAAAAGGCACAATAAAGCCTTATTATAATTTCACATTATAAAGCCTCCTAATTGCGTACCTCTGTGAACGTCCGTCCACAGCGTGCAATAAGGAAAAGGTTATGTAGCGATCAATGTTTTTATCATATTGATCCCGAATTTATTGGAGGGTATTGGTGTGTATCACCGGCTTTTTCCTGTATCTATGATCATGCAGATGGCAAAAGGCGAAAGGTCATGTTAAAACCAACTATGAAACGACAGTAGTGTACATTCTAGAAACACTGTATTTTGTTACAGTATCAAAGGAGCCAATGGAACTAAATATTTATTTACATTCCTGGTAATCATAATCATTGACAACACCCCCCCACACACACCTACAGTACACCAAAGAAAAAGAATAAATGACAAAACAACATGAATCAGTTAATGGTTTTTTTAACTCTCAATTCTCACAATGCTGTGCAAATCAGATTTACATACCAAATTCGAGAATGGATTTTCCAAAGCGTTAGCGTAAACAAAGCCTCAAGGGGTTGGGGAGGGCTGGGTGAGTCATGTGCAGTAATCAGCTAGCTCCCATCTCAAAGAGGATTACACGCAGGCGCAGTGAGGTGACTGATGCTCGCCTAGGGACGGATTAAAAACAGAATGACAAGCTTCAGAAAATTAATGACTCTGTGGAGGTGTCTGTCGATAAGAGTTTCAAACCTTGAGCGAGTCTTGTGTGTGTGTGCGTGGGGGAGGGGGCTGCATGAAGGATTAGCTATGCAGCAGTTCAAAGAAATGACATAATTTCAAAAGGCAGTTCATCATAATAATTTGATCCCTACACCCCCATATACAGTATATAAAAAGCACACAAATCAACCATGTGCAGTCAAATGCACAGGGTCGCAGTCAAAAGCTACAGCACAGATTGAATATCGTAATATCAAGATTGTTTTTGCAGGCATGTGGAGAAAATAACAATGAAAAAATTAGAATAAAATTTTTTTTAATTTTTTTTGGTCACTCACTCAAGCAAGCAAGTGGTGGGTGAAGTTACAGGCGCATGCACAGTAATCAACTAGCTCCAATCCCAAAGAGGATTACACACAGGCGCATAGAGAGGTGATGCTCTGCTAGGGACTGATTAAAACATATAGAACACCCACAAGCTCATATTGAACCCCCAAAATAACCACCACATATATATAAGCGTATAAGTGTCACAGAGGAGTGCTACTGAGCATGGCAATATACATTTAAAACCAGAGACGAACATGAAACACAGACAGAGCTCAATGCACATCCAGCGAAACTTTATACACGGTACAGTGCCTAAATATACATGTATTGAATATCTATTAAATAAAATGGTCTTTTAGTTTAACATTTTGGCCAAATTGTTGTAAGCCCCTGAGCCACTGCACGACAGACCACACCTCAAGGGTCCCTACACTAACATAAATTCTTAATAACCTGTGCATTGCCAGGAAGAATGATTTATAATAAATCTATCAAAATTAGTTGCAAAGTTCTAAGTCTGATTGAAGCTTTTATTAACCTGTACACGGTTACTGCACGGCAGACCACACCTCAAGGATCCCTACACTAACATAAATTCTTAATAACCTGTGCATTGCCAGGAAGAATGATTTATAATAAATCTTTCAAAATTAGTTGCAAAGTTCTAAGTCTGATTGAAGCTTTTATTAACCTGTACAGTACCAGGAAAAGGACTCTGTATTAGATTTGTCACAATCACACTGCAAGCAAGTTCCCCTGAGAATGGGAGATGCTATGGAGTGAGCTTTTAACCATTTAAAAGTGAGAGGGGGTGAGCTTAAATTAGGTAGGAGGTTGCCACCCTCCAATCAGCTAACTTACCAGCTGAACAAGAATTGTAAAACATATAGAACACCCACAAGCTCATATTGAACTCCCAAAATAACCACAACATATATATAAGCGTATAAGTGTCACAGAGGAGTGCTACTGAGCATGGCAATATACATTTAAAACCAGAGACGAACATGAAACACAGACAGAGCTCAATGCACATCCAATTTAATACAGAGTGCTTTTCCTGGTAATGAACAGGTTAATAAAAGCTTCAATCAGACTTAGAACTTTGCAACTAATTTGGACAGATTTATTATAAATCATTCTTCCTGGCAATGCACAGGTTATATTAGTGTAGGGACCCTTGAGGTGTGTTCTGCCATGCAGTGGCTCAGGGGCTTACAACAATTTGGCCAAAATGTCAAACTAAAAGACCATTTATTTAATAGATATCAATATATGTATATTTAGGCACTGTACCGTGTATAAAGTTTAGCTGGATGTGCATTGAGCTCTGTCTGTGTTTCATGTTCGTCTCTGGTTTTAAATGTATATTGCCATGCTCAGTAGCACTCCTCTGTGACACTTATACGCTTATATATATGTTGTAGTTATTTTGGGGGTTCAATATGAGCTTGTGGGTGTTCTATATGTTTTACAATTCTTGTTCAGCTGGTAAGTTAGCTGATTCGAGGATGGCAACCTCCTACCTAATTTAAGCTCACGCCCTCCCACTTTTAAATGGTTAAAATCTCACTCCATAGCATCTCCCACTCTCAGGAGGAAATGCTTGCTTGCAGTGTGATTGTGACAAATCTAATACAGAGTCCTTTTCCTGGTAATGTACAGGTTAATAAAAGCTTCAATCAGACTTAGAACTTTGCAACTAATTTTGACAGATTTATTATAAATCATTCTTCCTGGCAATGCACAGGTTATTAAGAATCTATATTAGTGTAGGGACCCTTGAGGTGTGGTCTGCCGTGCAGTGGCTCAGGGGCTTACAACAATTTGGCCAACATGTTAAACTAAAAGACCATTTGATTTAATAGATATCAATACATGTATAGTTAGGCACTGTACCGTGTATGAAGTTTCGCTGGATGTGCATAGAGCTCCGTCTGTGTTTCATGTTCATCTCTGCTTTTAAAGGGACTGATTAAAAACACAATGGCAAGCGTTTTATATTTATTTTTTTGTTCCTGGTAAAATAAATATTTATTTACATTCCTGCTAATCATAATCATTGACAACACCCCCCCCACACCTACAGTACACCAAAGAAAAAGAATGAATGACAAAACAACATGAATCAGTTAATGGTTTTTTTAACTCTCAATTCTCACAATGCAGTGCAAATCAGATTTACATATCAAATTCGAGAAGGGATTTTCCAAAGCGTTACCGTAAACAAAGCCTCAAAGCGTTGTGGGGGGGGGGGTTGGGTGAGTCATGCGCAGTAATCAGCTAGCTCCCATCTCAAAGAGGATTACACGCAGGCGCAGTGAGGTTACGCTCGGCTATGGACGGATTAATGTCAAGCTTCAGAAAATTAATGACTGTAGAGTTTCAAATCCTTGAGCGAGCCTTGTGTGTGTTCGTGGGGGAGGGGGCTACAGGGTAAAGCTGCATGAAGTTCAAAGATAATGACATACTTTAATTTCAAAAGGCAGTTCATCATAATAATATGATCCCTACACCCCCAAATACAGTACGTAAAAAGCACACAAATCAACCATGTGCAGTCAAACGCACAGGGTCGCAGTAAAAAGCTACAGCACAGATTGAATATCATAATACAGTATCAAGATGGTTTTTGCAGGCTTGAGGAGAAAAAAAAAAAAATAGGACAATTTTTTTTTTTTGGTCACTCACTCAAGCAAGCAGTGGTGGGCAAAGTTACAGGCGCATGCGCAGTAATCACCTGCTGTCAAGCAGGAATGTGATTGAAACAAGACACACGTTCAAAGGAATGGTGTGGGAGAGATGTACCGCATTGTAGAGAAGATAAGAAGTTGAAATACCCTGCAGTGCAGTTAATTATCCTGAGCGAGGGGAGAGCGCTGTATATGCAGAAATGTGACACTGTTACAGTACTGTACACGCCTATGCGTTTCAACAATTTTCAAATGAGACATACTGTACAGTACAGAACTGCAAATGCATGTATACTTGAAATATGCAAATTTACAATTACTGCGCGCGCACACACAGACTGTGTACTGACGTAGGTTGAACCGTGAAGGTATTAAACTTCCAAGACAACAGCTCGCAAACGCCCCCCTGAGTTTTTACACGGCATTGCAGTATTGCAGACAGCGAGAATAAAATGCTAATATCACGAGCGCTAAAATAACGCAATTCACTCCGGACAAAAGAAACCGCATCTGACCGAGATTTTCAGAGAGCCGCGGATCAATCCGATTTAGACTCAGGGCGGCCGCCTCTGTAGTGTCCAGGGAGCAGTTCTCCTCTGGACCAGGCCAGATCCCCCCCATAGTTCCCAGCTAGGCTATGGCTCCCTGTAGCTTGCTGTGCTGTAGGAAAGACCCCCAGATAGGGACGTTTCCCCAATAGCTGTATAGTGTTAGTATACCTTTGAGGGACCTCACACAGTGTGCGCCACCTGCAGTCTGGGACCAGACCAGAGGCACATAGTTACATAGGTTGAAAAAAGACGTACGTCCATCAAGTTCAACCTATGCTAAATTTAGACAGATACTTTATCCTATATCTATACTTACTTATTGATCCAGAGGAAGCCAAACAAAAAACCCCAGTGTGATATCATCAAATCAGACAATTATCACATCATAAGAGACATTGGGGGACACCCTCTAGCTTTAGTTCCCTCAAGAGGCGAACGCATCCATTAGAGAGAGAGGATCCGGTAGACCGTGTCATGAGATCACGTTGCGGTTCAGCGGATCCACCATTTCCAAGTTGGCCTGGTCTGGCCTAAGACGAGGAAGAATCCACGTGCACCAACAGCCATATACAGGGGGTAGCGCTACTCCACACACTCTTTGGGTGGCCTGGCTCTGTGGACACTGGGGTGTTTAGGTGCTCAGGGCACCTCTGTACTTTGTGGGTTCCACCAGGATGGTGTTTATGGTGTGGGTATTTTATTGTTGGGACCTTGTATGATTATTGTGTTATATTGTTCTATGGTTAGTAAATATAAGTTATTTATACCAGTGTGTGAGTCCTTATTCACTGACTGTATTGGTTAATGTGAGGGGTTATCCGGCAGTGCTAGTATCCCTCCCAGTTGGAGGCGTTGTATCCAAAGAGAACGTGATCACCCCAGGCTCCCAGTGGCAGAGGACTAGGCCTCCTGTACGCTAAACATGTGCTCAGTACGCGTAGTTCCCTTAGTCACGGGGAAAGGGTGCTACATTAGTATAAATATAATTAATGGATTTGTGCAATATTTCTATTTCTATTACCAGCATACTTGAAAAGGAGCGGTAACTCTCAATGAATTACTTAATTATCTGTTACTTTCGCGCATCCTGCAAAAAAATAAGTGTCACATTCTAAAAACTGATTTTTTCTTATAATTACAATGAAACAGATTGTGTAGCGACAAACATTGGCTGCATAGTTTTTATATTTGATAAGGAGCTGTATTTAGGCAGGTCTAATGTCACAGAGAATGTGCCAGAATCAGGAAGTCCAAGTGGCTAAATCACATTAGTAAATAGGAGATGTCACTCTAGCATACTACTCAAATGTTGACACTGTAGAAAATGATTCATTCTGAAAGCATTTTCTTGTGATTAGTTTTTTTTATACCAGCACTTATAATCTGCTTTTATGGGAGATGATATGAAACTGACTGGCCTCTATCTAGTCACTGTAGAAACATGTTTTCTATCCATTGGCCCATTACTTCACCATGAGATTTCTTAGAACAACACTTATATAGCTTTTTTTGGTTATACAACTGCTACAATTGTTCCACAGTTCATTTTAATCTTCAAGACCAGCGGTGCGCAAACTGGGGGGGGGGCGGGAGATTTTTCTGGGTGGGGCGTGGATGGCTAGAGGGGCCCACGCTCTTCCCCATGGCATTTAAATTAAATGCCGGGGATGACGTGAGGCCACTGTAACTTACTTACCTGTTGCCAGCCGGGTCTTCGGCGACGCGTCACCATGGCAACGCGGCGTCTGATGCGCGGGGTCATGGAGTGGCGTCACATCACCTCCGCATACTGGAAAGGAAGTTACTGTAAGCACCGGGGGGAGTAGGCAGGTGGGTGCAGCGCGAATAGTATGTGCACCCCTGTTTTAGACAATTAAACTGAAAGATTTACTGTAAAAAAAAGTTTTTTTTCCCCTATGGGCTTGTTCATAGTGCTAGTAGTGGTGTTAATTCTCTTGCCTTACATTATTAAATACAGAAAAATAAAAGTGGATATTTTTAAAAGAGTTTTTACTCCTTATGGAGACATTTATTTTGTGGTTATGATTGCCATGTCCTCTTATTCAGTATTTTTTGTATTGTTTCTATTAGTATTAAATAAATGTTATGTTCGTTTATCTTATAAGTAAATAGCTTTAATTTTTAAGCTGTAATTTTTCCTTCTGTGACAAATATTGAATGGGATTGTCTCACACTCTTCCCTCTACTCTGGTACCTTTCCATGCTCCTTCAAACATGCAACCGTTATTCCATTACCCAAAAACAGCAAGCTTGACCCTACCTGTCTTTCTAACTATCGACCTGTCTCCCTCCTGCCTTTTGCCTCCAAACTCCTTGAACGTCTTGTATTCTCTCGATTGCTACACTTTCTCAACACCCATTCTCTCCTAGACCCTCTACAATCTGGCTTCTGCAATGCTCACTCCACTGAAACAGCCCACAACAAAATAGCTGATGACCTCCATGCTGCCAAAGACAGGGTCATTACACTCTGCTCATATTACTCGACCTCTCTGCCGCGTTTCACACCGTGGACCACCCTCTTCTCCTTCACATTCCCCATACTCTTGGTATTCGGAACACAGCTCTATCTTGGATCTCCCCTTACCTCTCCCATCGTACTTTCAGTGTCTCTCTTTTGCTAACACCTCCTTCTCCTCCATCGATCTCTCGGTGGGGGTACCCCAGAGCTCTGTCCTGGGACCCCTTCTGTTTTCTCTTTACACACTCTCTCTAGGTGACCTAATCACATCTTTTGGGTTCACATGTCACCTCTATGCTGACGATACACAAATCTACCTCTCAACCCCTTACCTTACACCTGCTATACAGACCAAAGTTTCTGAATGTCTCTCTGGAATATCATCCTGTATGGCCATCCGCCGACTGAAACTCAATATGGAAAAAAACAGAGCTCCTTATACTTCCTCCCAAACCTGGTTCTACTACCTCCTTCCACATTAGTGTTGGAAGTACCATCATTCACCCAGTAGCCCAAGCACGCTCGCGGTGACATTCGACTCCTCTCTCACATTCGCCTCTCACATTCAAAACATATCTAAAACCTGTCGCTTTTTCCTCCGCAATATAACAAAAATATACCCTTTCCTCTGTTGCTCGACTGCGAAAACTCTAACTCAAGCCCTCATTCTCTCCCGCCTCGATTACTGTAACTTCCTGCTGTCTGGCCTTCCTGCCTCTCACCTGTCTCCCCTACAATCTATCCTAAACGCTGCTGCCAGAATCACTGTACTATTTCCAAAATATGTCTCAGCGTCTCCCCTGTTGAAATCACTCTCCTAGCTTCCTATCAAATCATACATCTCACACTCAGTTCTCCTCCTCACTTTTAAAGCTTTACACTCTTCTGCTCCTACTTATATCTCAGCCCTAATTTCTCGCTATGCCCCATCCCGACTCTTGCGTTCTGCTCAAGGCTGTCTTCTCTCTACCCCCTTTGTATCTAAAGCCCTCTCCCGCCTTAAACCTTTCTCAATTTCTGCCCCGCACCTCTGGAATGCCCTTCCCCTCAATACCCGACTAGCACCCTCTCTATCCACCTTTAAGACCCAACTTAAGACACACTTGCTTAAAGAAGCATATGAGTGGAGGCGCATGCGCGAGGACTAGGTGAATGGAAGCCTAGAGTGTGAGCTCCGCACCCCTCGACGACTATTTAAACACTCAAACGCGTTAATATCAGTCAACTCCACGCAAAACACAGAGATTGCAGCAGGGGAAGCACTCGCAATGCCAGCCAAACCAAAATCAGGCCGTACATCCACGGTACTCACCAAGTACTTCAATAAACCTGATGCGGCCCGCAAAGATGGAACGGGCTCCCCGACGCCACCCACAGGCTCAGACTCCGAGGAAGATCAGGTACCGGAGGACTGCACGCCCCCAAAAGATACAGAATCGATCACCCGCAGAGTGATGCGAGAATTCTGCAACGAAATGAAGACATACACTGGCGACACACTTTATTCGAGCTCGGCTAGTCCCACGAATTCGGGTATACCCGGGTGTATTGAGGTTTGTGACTGTTTTCTGCCCGAGTGCATTGAGGTATTTTCCAGGCAGGGATTGAAGCATTTTATTCCCGCTGGCTGCAATACTGCACAGTATATATATATATACTGCATTACAATTCATGAATTTATGCCATCTGGTAGACACGCGAAGCATTGCAGCCTATTAAATCCTAATCATTATCATTTAACAGATCAGCCGCCCGTCAGCCAGGCATGAACCCAGGCTGGGAAGGCAAACAAAACGGGGCTTGTCAGAGGTGAGGAGCGGCGCATTCCAGGTATCTGCCAGGTACATACTGGGTATTTGCTCGAATAAAGTGTGTCGGTGCAGTATATGCACAATGAACTTGCAGGGCTGCGACGCGATATTAACAACATTGGCGCCAGAACAGACGAAATGGAGACAAAATTAGATTCCACAATAAAAGCTGTGCGCAGACAAGATAAAACCTCGGCCAATCTCCAAGAACAAATAAACGAGATAGCCAGTAGGCAAGAGGATGCCGAGAACAGAGACCGTCGTAATAACATAAGGATACGAGGTGTCCCCGAGGAGATTGCAGACCACGAGGAGTTTGTCACAAAATGGCTGACCAGCCTCTTCCCGGACAAATCTGAAGCAGAGTTACATTTAGACAGGTGCCATAGAGCCCTGAGGTCTAAGCCGCAGCCTAATGATCCCCCACGAGACATTATCACCCGTCTTCATTATTTTCGAATAAAAGAAAATAAATAGAAAGAAAATAAAAGAATCGGTTTGTCAAATCGCCAGAGCAGCAGGCACAGTGGAATTCGAGGGAATTAAAATGTTAATATTTCAGGATCTGTCCCCCACTACCCTGGCGAAGCGAAGGACCCTTCTGCCTATAACCAGTATGCTGAGAGACAAAGGGGTACGTTATCGTTGGATTTTCCCCTTTGGTCAGGAATGGTGCTGCCGTTACCCTGCGAGCGATTGAAGAAAAGGGCCAATTTCTGAAAAAATTGGGCCTACGGGGCGAAAACACTGACCTGGAGGGAGCTGCTGCGTCCACGTCCTCCCCTGAGCCGAGCTGGAGCAAAGTGACGACTTCGGCGCGAAAAGCCCAAGAAAAGACACACAATTGATACCAATTAAGGATCAATTAAGGCTTAAAAGGGCAATACCTGTAGACTGTCCGTTTGTTCGCAAAATGGTGGAATAAAGTTGGTCAATTCAAGCTGACACCCAGACGCGGCGGCCATCTTGGTACACCCAGCCGGATTTCCTGATACCAGCTATAAGCTACGCAGATTTACCCCAGGAGGCAGGAGAGCAGATGGACAGCATAACGAAGAAAAGATACAACAGCATCCCCTCATCCCCCTCAGCTGACAGCCGAGAATATGTTGGTAGATCGACGGAAAGCTGCATTACAGGCCGAGACCCAGCAAGACAGATACCGCATCACTGCAATATGGACAATCAGATAACAATATATTGCAAAGATATACGGGCCCCCCAATTCAGTACCATAATGTGAATATAGCTGTTATATATAGATTCCTATTTTGTCAGGGTAATAAAAAAGTAGGAGTTGAAGATTATGCAGATGTAGGCCCGGCAGTCAAATGTATTATGATTTATAAGTAAGATGAGAAGACACATAGGGGAAAGAGGGATTATGCCCCAACTTTAATACCACTTCTACTTCTTATTATAAAGCTATGGGATAATACTAGTAGGTAATAGCCGAACGGATGTCAGGATACATAGGGCTAGCCCTGTAACCTGGATGATCAGAGCTGAACATGCAGAACACCTACAAGCTCAAATTGAACCCCCAAAATACCCACAACATATATATAAGCATATAAGTTTCACAGAGGAGTGCTACTGAGCATGGCAATATATATTTAAAACCAGAGACATAACATAAAACACAGACAAAGCTCAGTGCACATCCAGAAAAACTTATATACGGTACAGTGCCTAAATATACATGTATAAATAACTAATAAATAAAATGGTCTTTTAGTTTAACATAGCAACCTCCTATCCAATTGAAGCTCACTCCCTCCCACATTTAAATGGTTAAAAGCTCACTCCATGGCATCTCCAACTATCAGGGGAACTTGCCTGCATGCAGTGTGATTGTGACAAATCTATTACAGAGTGCTTTTCCTGGTAATGTACAGGTTAATAAAAGCTTCAATCAGACTTAGAACTTTTGCAACTTATATTGACAGATTTATTATAAATCATTCTTCCTGGCAATGCACAGGTTATTAAGAATTTATATTAGTGTAGGGACCCTTGAAACGTGGTCTGCCGTGAAGTTTGGCTCAAAGGCTTACAACAATTTGGACAAAATGTTAAACTAAAAGACCATTTTATTTATTAGTTATTTATACATGTATATTTAGGCACTGTACCGTATATAAGTTTTTCTGGATGTGCACTGATCTTTGTCTGTGTTTTATGTTATGTCTCTGGTTTTAAATATATATTGCCATGCTCAGTAGCACTCCTCTGTGAAACTTATATGCTTATATATATGTTGTGGGTATTTTGGGGGTTCAATTTGAGCTTGTAGGTGTTCTGTATGTTTTATAATTCTTGTGCAGCTAGTCTTGGCTGTTTTGGAGGGTGGCAACCTCCTATCCAATTGAAGCTCACTCCCTCCCACATTTAAATGGTTAAAAGCTCACTCCATGGCATCTCCAACTATCAGGGGAACTTGCCTGCATGCAGTGTGATTGTGACAAATCTATTACAGAGTGCTTTTCCTGGTAATGTACAGGTTAATAAAAGCTTCAATCAGACTTAGAACTTTTGCAACTTATATTGACAGATTTATTATAAATCATTCTTCCTGGCAATGCACAGGTTATTAAGAATTGATATTAGTGTAGGGACCCTTGAAACGTGGTCTGCCGTGAAGTTTGGCTCAAGGGCTTACAACAATTTGGCCAAAATGTTAAACTAAAAGACCATTTTATTTATTAGTTATTTATACATGTATATTTAGGCACTGTACTGTATATAAGTTTTTCTGGATGTGCACTGAGCTTTGTATGTGTTTTATGTTATGTCTCTTATCAGAGCTGACCAAGACAGTCTACAATAAGGGATATACCTGTTTTAGGGACACATTCTGCCACGTATATAGCCTTAGTTATGTTATGTTAGTAAAGTTAACCACGTTGGTCTCAAAATAGTCTTACCCATCTAGAGAGTTATTAATAATGAGGTTGCTATTTCTCTGTGAATGTTCTATGAGTGTTATTTAATGTTTTTAAATTAAGCAAAGTCGAGGGAGGCCGGCTCCCATCCCCGGCCCCCGCTATGTTGCCAAAAGAGATTGTCCTGGATAGGAAAAGGACACTCAACAAAGTCCTTTGTGGTGAAAAAGACCGGACCTTCCCGGTCACCATTACGCCAGTTATAGGAATCTGGGCTGCAAACTTTCACCCAAAGGCAAGAGATCCGACGGGGACTTTGATCCCAAAAGGATTTCCCAAGTTTTTGTATTTTTTGTCTTACCTTGTGTTTTCTTTCCCTACCCCTCCCTATCCCAATTGGCCATGTGACTCACAATACTACAAAGGACTCCTCAGCCGTCCATCTCCAAATCGATGGGTCGTCAAGAAGGTACACTGGCGACACACTTTATTCGAGCTCGGCTAGTCCCACGAATTCGGGTATACCCGGGTGTATTGAGGTTTGTGACTGTTTTCTGCCCGAGTGCATTGAGGTATTTTTCAGGCAGGGATTGAAGCATTTTATTCCCGCTGGCTGCAATACTGCACAGTATATATATATATATATATACTGCATTGCAATTCATGAATTTATGCCATCTGGTAGAAACACGAAGCATTGCAGCCTATTAAATCCTAATCATTATCATTTAACAGATCAGCCGCCCGTCAGCCAGGCATGAACCCAGGCTGGGAAGGCAAACACAACGGGGCTTGTCAGGGGTGAGGAGCGGCGCATTCCAGGTATCTGCCAGGTACATACTGGGTATTTGCTCGAATAAAGTGTGTCGGTGCAGTAATACATAAACACCCACTCCTCACACTCAAAGATATGGTTAGGACAGTTCGGACAGAGATATTAGAATGGGCCGGATAATCTTATCACATAACGTAAAGGGACTAAATAGCCCCGGATAACGTCGCATTGCTTTTGCCGACTATCAACGTAAACAAGCAGATATCGTACTCCTACAGGAGACTCATTTTAGTTCGACTAGCGCCCCAAAATTCTTAGATAAAAGATTCCACCAATTCTATCTCTCATCATCCACAAAAAAGACAAAGGGCGTAGCAATTATGTTCCATAATAAATGTCCATTTAAAGCAGATAAAATAATCAGAGACACAGACGGCAGATACATAATCTTAATCGGTTCAATAAATGGACAGATGCTTACTATAGCATCCATATATGCACCGGGAGATACTGAACCTAAATTTTTCACTCTAGTATTCAACAAATTGAGCAAAGTCGCTAAAGGTCCACTGATAGTAGCAGGAGACTTTAATACAACCCTCAATCCCAAGCTAGACAGATCGGGCTCACAGCTTCGCAACACAAAAACCGCCTCCCGCACACTTCGCTCGGGCCTAAAAGAGAACAGTCTCATAGATATATGGCGGGAACAACATCCCTATGAAAGAGATTATACCTTTTATTCGCACCCTCATTCTTCCTATAGCAGAATCGATTACTTCTTTGTTTCTAGTAGACTGGTCCCGAAGATCTCCCATACTGGGATCCATGATATTTCATGGTCGGATCACGTGCCTATAGAGCTAAGGTGCGCCCAGCTAACCCTAGACAGACCTCGAGCAAATTGGAAACAAAATGAATCCCTAATAAAAAATCCTGAGACAGCCCAGGTAGTAGCCGAGGAAATTGATCAGTTTTTCATCTTAAATAAGGGTTCTGTTAACTCCAGCCTCTCATTGTGGGAAGCCCATAAGGCAACGCTAAGGGGCGTTTTAATTAGTATCGCCTCAAGACGGAAAAAGGAACGAGAGGCAAAGATCAAGCTCCTACAAGCCAAGTTAAAAAACCTCTCGGACTCCCACAAACAGTCTAACGACCCGGGCTTACTCAAACCAATTAAAGACGCCAAAATTGAACTTAACTTACTGTTGACTTCCCAGGCTGATATTTCAATGAGTTGGTCAAAGAGGAAATTTTTTGATAAAGCAAACAAGCCAGATACTATCCTCGCAAACAAATTAAGAAATAGACCCCCTAATTATAGCATACAAGCCATCAGAAGATCATCAGGAGTCATTTCCGGTAATCCTTCCGTAATTGTCGAGGAATTTAAGGCATATTACGAGAAATTATATAATGGAGATAAAACATTACAAAATAAGGCTACGGAGCAAGCGCGTGCCTCCTTTCTCGCGAGCTCAAATCTACCAGGATTGGCGAGGGAAGAGAGAGAGGGTTTGAACTGCGATTTCTCCATGGAGGAGCTTACTAGCATCATCGATAATCTAAAACCCTCAAAGGCCCCAGGTCCAGACGGCTTTACAGGCTTTTACTATAAGAAATTTAGCGAATCCTTGGCCCCACACCTGCTTACCATGTTTAACGCGGTATTAGCAGGAGATCCATTCCCAGAAAACATGCTCCAAGCGTCGATCTCTATAATTCACAAACCTGGCAAAGACCCATTAGATTGTAAAAGTTACAGACCCATCTCGCTTATTAACACAGACATAAAGATCTACGCTAAATTGATTGACAATAGATTAAGTCAGATCCTACCTAGACTGATACACCCAGATCAAGTCGGTTTTATTAAAGATAGACAAGCGGGAGACAACATCCGACGAATCATTGATCTGCTAGAAATAGCCAATTCACAAAAAGTACAAATTATGGTGTTAAGTCTAGATGCAGAAAAAACTTTTGATAGGATTGACTGGGCATACCTACGGGCCACACTTGGAGCATTTGGTTTTGAGAATAAACTAACACACGCTATCATGGCGCTGTACGCAGGGCCGACAGCCAAAGTCATACACCAAGGCTTTCCTTCAGAGCTATTTAAGATTAAGAGTGGGACGAGACAGGGCTGCCCCCTCTCGCCCCTACTCTTTGCCATGTGCATGGAGCCATTAGCAACCAAAGTTAGGAACAATCCTGATATTTCAGGACTCCAAATTGACAACCAATCACATAAAATAGCATTATACGCAGACGACGTCCTGCTGGTTTTGTCGAGGCCACTCACCTCTCTCCCTAACCTCTTTAGCCTTTTAGACCAATTTAATAAAATATCCGGGTTTAAAATAAACCAGACAAAATCCGAGGCCCTAAATGTAACTATACCAAAAGCAGACGAAAAATTAATCTCCCTAAATTTTAACTTTCGCTGGCAACGCACAGCAATTAAATATCTAGGAGTATTAATCACAGACAACTATAGATCTCTATATAAAGCAAACTACCCTAAACTAATCAAAATATTGAAGGAGGATATAAGGCGCTGGACGAGATTCAAGATCTCATGGATAGGCAAAATATTTAGCGTAAAAATGAATCTCCTCCCACGCATCTTATACTTGTTCCAAACCCTCCCGATACCACTGAATCTGAAGGATATTAGTGAGTTACAGGCCGCCATCCTTAACTTCATTTGGGGGGGCAAAAAATCCAGAGTTAAAAAACAGACCCTACAGAGACAACCATCAGAGGGAGGCCTAGCAGTACCTTGCTTGTTATCATACTATCAAGCGGCCCAATTATGCCAACTCTCCCAATGGCAGACACACCCAGAATTGAAAAGATGGGTTGCATTGGAGAACAAAGCTTGCTCCCCACTGGAGCTAAGAAACTTATTATGGACCCCAAAAATAGCAAGGAAAAATGCTATACACCCACCGCTATCCTCAATGACCAATTCCTTAGCAATCTGGGATGCCACTAAATTCAAATGTGGATTTACAACCAAAAATACCTTAATGACACCACTATGGGGAAACCCCCATTTTGCTCCAGGGATGCTTAGCTCAAATTTTCAAATTTGGAAACACAATAATATAACAAGATTAAAGGATCTGGAGGACGACAACAAAATTATAACATTTGAACAAATTAATGAGGACAAAAATATCCCACACTCAGAATTCTATAGATACCTCCAGGTTAGAGCCTTTTACAACAACTCTAAACCACATTCACCGTTGACAAAATTCGAAAAGCTCTGTCTCAGAAAGACAAATACAAAAGGACTTACATCGCAGTTGTACAGAGAAGTAATCGGTTCTAGCGTTAAAGTAACACACAAACTAGGATATATGTTACAATGGGAGGCAGACTTAGGAGAGAACATAGATATGGAAGACTGGACCCAAATCGCAACCTCTGCGGCAAAAAGTTCAATCTGCAAAACATTAAAGGAGAACGCATATAAAGTCCTTATGAGGTGGTATCTCACCCCGCTTAGATTATCTAAATTTGTAAAGGGAAGCTCCCCATTGTGCCCTAGACAATGTGGAGAACCCGCAGATCTGTTACATATGCTGTGGTCTTGCCCCCGGTTAACCCCGTTGTGGGAAAAGATCAAAGATTGGCTGCAAAGGTTATTAGACATAGAAATTCCATTTGATCCCGGACTCTTCTTATTAGGCAGAGCAATACGGAGTATCACAAAAACAGAACTCAAATTAATAGCTCATTTTGCTACAGCCATGAGGTGCGAGATTGCAGCACTATGGAAACAGAATGAAATTCCTATAATCCCCAAGATTCGGAACAGAATTTGGTTCGTATGCCAGATGGAAAAATTAACGAGTTTATTTAATGATACTGGCGAAAATTTCCTAAAAGTCTGGACTCCTTGGCTGGAACAGACAGACATCCCAGGGGTGGATAGATCCACAATACTACATTAATAATCAGTAGATGCGTTCTCCTATAATGCGGTTGATAATGAAAGTCCACAGTCTGGAGGGCTACTAGAACCTACGGATCAATATACTAGTATTACACTATTCTCGATCTCCACCAACGCGGATTGATATATTCAGGAACCACAGATTTAGTAGGAGTTCATGGCCCCCTCTTCCCTCCCCCACCCCTCCCTGTCTTCCCCCTACCCCCTCTCCATTGTCTTATATTATTTAATATATATTATGTAATACTTGTCATATATGTTCATTGTTTATACCACCCTGTTAAACTTTGCTTAACGTTTGCATCCTGCTAAGATGCACATATGTTATTGATATTGCATGACGCAGTAATGTTCATAAGCTGTATCTTGGCTGTGCCTTCAAAAATAATAAAAATTACAAGTTGAAAAAAAAAAAAAGAAGCATATGAGTAACACCATGGCTAATACTATACACGATACATAAAGCTTGGCCCCCTGCAGACACACTTTCCTGAATGCCCGCCTACTGTCTCTGTACGTTCTCCCCACCAATTAGATTGTAAGCTCCCAAGAGCAGGGACTCCTCTTCCGAAATGTTACTTTTATCTCTGAAGCACTTATTCCCATGACCTGTCATTTGTATTATTTGTTATTTATATGATTGTCACATGTATTACTAATGTGAAGCGCTATGTACACTAATGACGCTATATAAATAAAGACATACATACATACATACATACATACATACATACATACATACAGAGCAGGTCAAATAAATGGATATGAACCAGAATAGTGGTGTCATATTTGGACCACAATACACCTTATTTTTTTCACTATACCCACGCTCAGATCCACAAAAGGGTATCAAGATTTACGGTAGCATGAATTTACTCTCATTCATTTCAATGGGAGAAAGTTTGTGCTGAACCTTAGCATCATTTTGTGGGTCTGGGCCCCATTGTGCTGTGTCTTCTATCCAGAGTTCCCAGTGTGGTGTTGGTCATATTATATATCATGATACATGCATCCATTCATTTGGCTATATATTTGTTATTAACGAGTGCCCACCTGTGTTATAGAGTGAGAGTTACTCCTGATGAAGTCTCGCTTGAGACGAAACGCGTAGAGATTGCTGTGGAGCCTACTGTCCAGTTTATATATTTTATGTGCACTCATTATTGCACTCCTGCTGCTTTGCTAGCATTTTGCTACCAGCCATTCAGACATTTGAGTTCCTGTTTACACTGTGAACTCTCCCTGACTGAAACCTTGCTGACATCATCGAGTTCACGCGAGACTCTATTCAGTGTATGCTCTGTGTAGCACCGGAGAGAGGGGAAGGCGGCGTCCCTCGTGGCTTTCGGTCCCTGCCAGGACCTAGAGGGGCTATTGTGGCAAGACACACCGCAGACATCACACCAAAGTCCTCCTCCTTGGGTTCCTGCGTCTGAACGGGCTGAGTTGTACTCAAAAACGCATTTTTTTCAGCTTTGTTTGTGAGTGTGCATTTTTATCCCTTACTCCATAAATTTATTGTTATACAATTTTACGCTATGAGTGCGCCTGTTTTTTCTGTGTTTTTATACATACATATGTAACGGGTATTCCACCCCACCCAATCTCATATACAGTGTGAGTGCGGGGAACATACAAGGTTACTCAGGTGTGGTGCATTACCTGTTGGCTCACAGGAGGGCTGAGCTTCCGCCACGGGGAACCTGGGGTAATTACACTAGGGGTGATCACTTACAACATCTTCTCGGTACAGCGCCTCCACCTGCGATGGCTCCCACCAGAGGGGGAGTGGTTCCTCGCAGGACAATCACATCAATAATAATAATCACGTAGACAACCTGTATATTAACTATATGACTTTACTCGCGTGCATGGAGAATATCATCACATTTACATAACATCATAACCTGTTAACCTTATCACCTCAGGCCCAATGTCTGGTGTTCCCACCCAGTGTCCTGTAATCCCCCACACCCAATGTCCCGTACTCCTACGGAGGTCGTGGGTGACTGCGCAGTCACTATGAACTAATAGGCCTGTTGGTGCACATGTGTAGAAATACCTTCCGAGCACTCCGATGCTCGGGCCTGCAACACTCTTCTCAAAGGGTCAGACGTGCGATGCATCCGTCTGATCCTTTCCAGGTACTTCTCCAGGAACCCCAACGAGGGTCCCACCGCTTCCCGGGAACACAACCGTCTCACGGTAACAGCAACCGAATCACGGGAACAGCAGTCGCCGCTATCCCTGTCTATCCCTAACTAACCCTAACGTGACAGGAACCCTAACCTAGGGCCTGTCCCTGATGAACCGCAACCTGGGGTGGCTTGGGGAAATCTCCTAGGGCCTGCGGAGTAATACCCTGCCCCACTCCCCTAGCTACCCAAGTCCCTAATCCTCCCTAACATATAGCTACTCCTAACACCTAGCTACTAACTCCCAGATACTAACAGCCTGCAGCAGACACACAGCTAACACCGTCAGCCTGCAGACATCCACACATGCTGCACACACTGCGCCCAGCACATTGCAGCGACAACACACAGCAACCAATCCTACCTACACCATACACTGGAGAGGGAGAGCCTATCTGGGGCCTAAGGGGTTAATAATATGCCTACTCCCCTAACGAGGCCCAGTCCTGACTCCCACTAACAACCGACTAACCTGAGTGACAGGGTCCGTTACTCTAGGGCATCCCTGGCAACACTCACTATATGGGATAATTAGAGCTATCTTGGGCCAAGGGGGTGCTGGCTAGTACAGGGGATCCCTCTCTCCCGTACTCTACCTCCTTCCCTTGTCTGCCTCCTTGCTCTGCTTCTTCCTGACTGCCTAACGTGCTGCAACTGACAAAAACCCTGTCTGCACACAACATTGTTGCAACTTTGCAGCATGAGAATCTGCCAGCTCTATTGGCTTCAATGCTGCCTGTGACAAGGGTGAAAGTGCAGTCCCCAGAGGCTGCTGGGAATTGTAGTCCTTGGCAAAGCTCTTTTCTATGGGGACCGTGTGCGCGATCTTTACTGCGCATGGGCGAAGCTCGCGCCAAAACCAAGAGGGCGGTGCCCGCCGGGAGAAGTCGCCGTCCCCTTCCCCCACTGCCACAGGGGTAAGGCAGGGGGCAAAGGAAAATCAGGGGAACCGGGGGTGACCCCCTTACACTCTCCCCCTGATGAAAATCCAACGCCCTCGCTTGGGGAACGACATACCTTGACATAAGTTTACACACTGAAAAATGGCATGGCATAATTGGTACACTTTCACACAATGAAAAATTACAGGGCATATCACACCAATTAATACCCGAGACTGGCTGAGACCATGTGTGGGGTGCCCCGAACTGAACATGTGGGGGTACCTCACTTTTGCGCCCGTGAGCCTCCCCCAGCAAAATCTCCTGTTGAGCACGCTCTGGGGAAACAGTCACTGGCTCTTCGCTACTTCCTCCCCCTGGTGGAAGGAGTAGCACAACGTCTTTTAAGCAGGCCTTTACCCGGTCATCCGCGGCTTGGATGCGGTAGACCAGGAGGCCAGGACCTTTCCCGCGGTCCACTACCTGAGGAATGGGGCGCTCCTTTTTGGGCTTAAAGGAGGCCAGTCTCCCTGGATCTCTCTCCACACAGTCTTTGTCCCCATATTTTTGTGAGGCTTCCACTGAGAAGCTAGCACGGGACAATGTCTCGGTTTCACCTGGCAGGGGGGAAAGAGTAGACACCTTACCCCTGCGGTGATTCACGGTGGCCAACAGGTCCTCGGGGACGCTGTCAGTTCCCACCTTGGCGGTATCGGGACCTGTCCCCAATTCTTCTGGGACAGTCCACTCACTGACTCGAACTTCGGGAGCGTTGGATCCCAGTCCTGGGACCACTTGCGTCGGAGCACACGGGCTCACACTCCGCTCAGGAACCGTAGCTTTGGCCTTCTTCACGGCCACCTCCATCGGAGTCAGTGGGGAACAAGGGGGTTCCTTACCACTCTGCTGGCTGACGATGGGCTTCCCTTCTTCCGGAAGGATCGACGGTAGACACTGGTCCACTCTCTTCTCTGGACAGCTACCTTCCAATGAGGACACCTCCACCAGGACGCGATGCAGAGGGGAGCCCTTCGCCCGGGCGACCAGACTTAAGGAGCCATCGTGCTCCGCGGTCACCTGGAGGCTCACCCCCAACACCCCTGGGGCAGTCGACTCACCCTTGTCGTCTGTAGGTACTGGTCCCAAGCCTAGGACCGATGGTACCTCTGTAGTAGGTCGGACTGACCATTGTACTGCTGCGGCACAGTTTATTCGAGCATTTGCCCGTTCTGTGCCGCAGCAGTAGCCTGGCGCGCGCCCGAGAGTGACGGGCGCGCGCCGAAGCAGCGGAAGAGCGCCCTCCGATCGGGGCGCTCTCCCTACCGCTGCCGGGTCCGCCGGGTCCCCCGGAACCCCCTGCCGCTGTCCCGCGATCGCGGGACACCAGGGCTCCCTCGGGGAGCCCCTGGACGCGCGTGCAGGGGGCGCACGCTCCCGAAGACGCGTGACCGCGCGTCTATGACGCGCGGCACGCCGAGGGGCGGCCACTAGCAAGCCGGGAAATCTCCCGGCTTGCGGATCTGGCCGCAGTGTAATAAACTGTGTCGCCAGTGTAGGGCACACGGGCCCACAGCAGGGTCCGCAACATCGGGACACCCTTCCTCTAGGGCACACGGGCCCACAGCAGGCTCTGCATTCGCCGAGATAGTGTATTCATTGGTGTCACTAAAGTGGTCCGCCGGCAGGCGCATCACCACAAGGGACGGGTCGCTGGATTCACTAGAAGAAGGTGGGGGTATATACACCTTACCCTGTGATTCCTCTGTCTATACCCACGCTCAGATCCACAAAAGGGTATCAAGATTTACGGTAGCATGAATTTACTCTCATTCATTTCAATGGGAGAAAGTTTGTGCTGAACCTTAGCATCATTTTGTGGGTCTGGGCCCCATTGTGCTGTGTCTTCTATCCAGAGTTCCCAGTGTGGTGTTGGTCATATTATATATCATGATACATGCATCCATTCATTTGGCTATATATTTGTTATTAACGAGTGCCCACCTGTGTTATAGAGTGAGAGTGTTAGAGTGTGAGGGAGCAGGCAGATTTGGCTAAGACTTGGCAGAACTGTGCAAACCTGCGGTGGCCGATAACAGGCTTGAGGAGGTGACAATATCATCCACTGACTCCGGATACCGGACAGAGGGCATTCACTGATGCTGACATGCAGGAGAACACCCCCCACGAAAGGAGAAAACTCACCCTGCAGATGAGCCTTACACTGACATACCCTGGAAACAACAGGTTACAGTACCTGCATACTTTGTTCACATGAACAGCCACTGCGATTGTAAGTGTGCACATTTAATTCCCTTTTAAACCTTAACCTAATAAAAACTTTATTACGCCATAGAAGAGTTTTTTTGCGCATATATATATATATATTATATATATACAGAAAAAGGGGCTGTGCTTAAGTGAATGTAAATAACACTAAATACAATAAAAAACACATAATAAACCGTAAATAAAAAATAAATGAAAATAAAAATGAATAATATTCAAATGAATATAAATTGCAAGGGATGTGTAGCACTTGTATGAGTTAAATACCATGTTATGCTGATGTCACCAACCATTGGTTTATGAGGAAAAAAGAAAAAATCAAAAATAAAACTATACAAAAATGAGATGTGAATGCAAAATCAATTTGTCAATGGTCAAGAGAAAGAAAAATAAAAAAGCGCCCGATCCTGGTGCAATAACGTTAAAAAGATAGATTTTATATTATCCGAAACGCTCAAATTACACTCACAAAGAAATGTGTGTTAAAGGCGTATTATGAGTAAATACTCTTGCTCCGATCAATAGCTGCATCTCCGCTGCTTTACTCCACTCCTTCGATCACCCGAACTGCCCACCACGAGTCTCCGTGCCAGCAGGAAATTGCAACGTCAGTCCTTGGCAGATGTTTCCTCCAACAGCACACCACCAGCATGTATGGTTCCGAGTGGGGAATGAATTCCGTGTAACAACAGATGATTCAATGCGGACCTCTTTCAGTCTATTGCGGTTCAACGCCGGGACATCTAGATCACATGCAGTCCTACGCATTTCATCAGATAACTGACTTCATAAGGGAATGGATTATGGTTATACTGACCAAGTATATATACCCAAAATCCAACTGATTATGATGATCAGCTAGAAACCATGTGTTTGATATACAGTATACCCAATGATTGATTCATTCACATGGATATAATTGTCTTAGATACCTGAGGCAATATTAACACAATCAATGAATATAATTAATACATATAAATCCACATATATTAAACAGAAATACTAAAACATGATGAATATCAACAAATAAAATGTATATATTACTATATAGATCTAATGTTAACTATAGATATGAACAGTAAGAACTATATAATTCTTAAAAAATATATAAATTAAAATAAAAATTCCATGAATAAAAATCTGGCTTGTTTTGGAGGAGGGTATTAAATCGGTAAATATCTAAATTATCCTAAACTATGTTTATTATTACCAATGAATTATCATGACCAAGGAGGCGTGAGCTTCCCCCCCCCTCTCCTATAAACCCTCTACATAAAAACATCCAAATAACGAGAGGACACATTTATGGAGGTAAAAGGCCGCGGCTTATTTATTAACACAAATGGGGATAGCGTACCACCTGTCCGCGCCAGAATGCTCAGAGCTGGGCAACGCAAAGGGGGCACCCGGAAGTACGTCCCGGTGACCTGCCCCCTCGCTTCAAACCCCCCGATTACCAGCCCCGAGCCACTTCAGGGGGGACAAGCACCTACCCCCCCCCCCAACTGCCGCCACCAACGGGCCTGTTTAACCCCTTAAATCAGACCTGTACCTCCATACCCCTTATGACCTCTTCCAAACCTTCCTGTAAATCATTATTAAACATGTCCACCCCCACATTCGACAACTGTACCCCATCTTCCCTAAACCATCCACCCAATTTAAAACTAAACTGCGGGTGACGAATGACCCAGCCCCCACATTGAACCAAGAAATTTCCCACCTTCCTGTTTAACCTCTTCCTCGTCTTGTTAACTCTCCCCGGGATACGCGCACCTTTCCAAACCAACCTGCATATTATCTCGGACCAAACTAATTGCACCCCTGGCCAAAACGTTAACATACAAGCCAAATGTTGCTTAATCTGCTGGAATAAATCAATCGACCGCACTTTTGCCACATCATTACCCCCAACATGAATAATGATAATGTCCAGTGCCCTCCTACCCCTGGCCCTAGAAATTAGCAGCGGAAAAAGCCGTCCCCACCGCATCCCTCTCATCCCCCACCACCATCCCTTTCATCCACCTGATCCATACTCAAACCTAAATTCTTTCCGTAGGGGCGCAAATTCGCCCTCTTCCCCGCCCTGTGTACCATTGAGTCTCCCACGATCCAAATTGCCACGGAATCTGAGGAGGCAAAGAAATGGTGGGCAAAAAGAAAAACAACGGCAGAGTATCTACTCTAGCGCAACATTCTCCCCTACCAAATCCGGCCTGATGTATGTCCGGTAACTGTCTGACTTCCAGCGCCCAATCCTCCGTATCTTTGCTACCGCGAGCCCTAAGCGTGCTGCTTCCGTCGCTGCCCCTATGCGAAAAGAATGCGTTCCATACTGCCCCCCTTCTAACCCGTGCTGCTTGAGACACATCCGAAAGACCCGCAAATATTGGAACCTTGACAATGCCCCCCCGTTCTTGTGCACTAACAGTGGACTCCCTTGTTCTGGCCTAATGGCCAAATAATCTTCAAATGCTTTTACTGGGCACACCACACTTCCAGGTAAGCCCTTCAACAAGATCCACGCTCCCTTTCCTTTCTGATCCGTTTTAGACCTCCGTATCAGCAACCTCACCAAACCTTCTCCTAAACTTACGTCAGCCCGCTGCAAGCCACCCCTCCCTTCTTGGAAACGCAAACCAATTCACCTGCTCGCAGAGCTGCAAAAAATGCTAGGATGAATGTGGCCTTAAAAAGTACTGCCTCAAAACTGGAAGAGCATACCACGTCTGTGGCCCGCAACAAACCCTCCAAAATTGCCGGCGTCACTGGTCTTCTGCCATCCCTGCTAGTTATCCCTTTAACCAAACCTGCTAGCACCTGCCTTACCACAAAACACTTGGACACATCAACCCTACCATTCAGCCTAAGGAAGAACGATATACCCGCCATCTTTCTCCCTATGGATCCACCAGCTAAACCCTTTTCCCTCAAACTCACCATGTGACCCAGCAAAATGTCTACCTCCGAGATCTTTCCTCCCGCCATCCTTTCCGCCTCCCAAAATTCTCGCCAAGCAGCCACATAAGCACCCCACGTACCCGGGGCGAGTGAAGCCTTGATTAAATCAATCACACCTCCATCACCAGATCCCACAAGACTGCTGGGCACTGTTCGCCCTGGGTCTCCGCCCCCGGTGCCAACCTCCAAAACAGCTCCATCTGCAAACGTGATAATGCATCAGCAATGTTGTTCTCCACCCCAGGAACGTGCCAAGCCTTGAAACCTATATTAAGCTGTAAACACTGTAACACAAAATGCCTCAACAGAACCAACACTGGTGGGGACCGTGAACCAAAATTATTCACAGCCTCCACCACACCCAAGTTGTCGGACCAAAACGTCACCTCCCTGTTAGCAAACTTGTCCCCCAAAAGATGTACAGCCACTAGTAAAGGGAAAAGTTCCAAAAATGTCAGATTCCTGATAAGCTGAGTCCCTCGCCAATCCTCTGGCCATTCCTCCCTACACCAAGCTCCATTAAAATATGCACCAAACCCTACTGACCCAGCCGCATCCGTAAATAGCTGCAGCTCAGCGTTCCACGCTGGACGCCCCCTCCACAACGTCCTCCCATTGTAACTCTGTAAGAATTTTAGCCACACCGCCAAATCCTTCCGGATTTCCGTTGTGACCCGAATGAAGTGGTTGGGACACCTTACCCCCGCTGTTGCTGCTGACAAGCGCCTGGAAAACACCCTTCCCACAGGCATAATGCGAGCTGCACACACCAAATGGCCCATCAAAACCTGAAACTGTGTTAATGAGGCCTTCCTAAGAAGCATGAAATCCTTTATTATACTCTCTAAAACAACTAACTTCTCAGGAGGTAACCTATACTCCCTGTTCACTGAATCAATTACTATGCCCAGAAAACTGAGAGTGGTTGTGGGTGCCACTGTTTTTTCATTCGCCAAAGGAACCCCAAATTCGCGCGCCATGGCTGAAAATTGAAAAAGCCACCTTGCGCACAAATCAGACCCCTGTGGACCAACGAAAAGGAAATCATCCAAATAATGTATGATTACATAATGTATGATTACAAATAATGTATGATCCCTGCTGCCTGCACCCTTTTGCGGACCACGCACTCCAAAAATGTGCTACAGAGGCGGCACATTTTATTTGAGTGCGGCTAGCTCCGCAAGCCTGGGGATGCCCCGGCATGCTAGCCGCACTCCCTCGGCATGCCGCGCGGTCACGCGTCATCGGGTGCCTGCGTCTCCTGCACACGCGTCCAGGGCTCCCCGGGGGAGCCATGGTGTCCCGCGATGTGGGGGACGGCGGCAGGGGGTTCCGGGGGACCCGGCGGACCCGGCAGCGGGAGAGAGAAAGCCCCGATCGGAGGGCGCTCCTCCGTGTCTTCGGCGCGCGCCCGGCACCCTCTGGCGCACGCCAGGTTACTGCTGCGGCCGAGAACGGGCAAATGCTCGAATAAACTCGGCCGCAGCAGTAAATGTTTCAAAATAAAAACAAGACAATGCACAACCCATAGGTAAACAAAGGTCAACAAAATAACGCCCTTCCAACACACAGCCCAATAAATGAAAACAATCTGGATGAACCGGCAAGAGTCTGAAAGCTGACTTAACGTCAGCCTTCGCCATCAATGCCCCCTGCCCCATCCTTCCCACCAAAGCCGCCGCCTGATCAAAAGTGGCGTAGCTTACGGAGCATAAGTCCCTATCTATCCCGTCATTAACTGACGACCCTTTCGGGTAAGACAGATGTTGAATTAACCTGAAAGCCCCCGCCTCCTTTTTCGGAACCACCCCCAACGGTGACACCCTAAGATTTCTCAGGGGCGGGGAAAGGAAAGGACCCGCCATTCTGCCCAACTCTATCTCTTTATCAATTTTTTCTTTTGCCACATCCCCATTCAACCTGACCGACTTCAAATTCCTCTCACCCCCCGATCCCTCCTGATACTCAAAGGGGATCCTGAATCCTTCCCTAAATCCCTCTCGTAATAAGCTAGCTGCCCGTCTTTTGGGGTATTTTTCCAGCCAAGGCGCCATTCCCTCTGCTGAAACTGGCGTTCCCGCCTACCTGAACAGCCTGCTGTCCTGCTCCCTTGAAGCCCTTACTATCTTTGTTAAAGCACCTTTATTTGGGATGCTGACCCCCCACACCCAGCGCAAGTGTGCTGGAATCTACAATTCTCAAATCTGCATCTTGACTCGTTGTAACCCCAACATACCCCCGACTGCTTCCCACCTGCACGCCCTCTCCCTGATGTGCGCACCTGAAAATGCTCCCGCCAGACCCCTTTGAGGCTATTTGACCCGCGAAAGGACGACCCCCCTCCCCCTGAAATGTGCTCCAAGTATAAATCCACATCCTTACAATTCCATGTAACCACACCTTTATTAGCTTCCATACTCTGCCTAAACTTCACATCATAGGCCCACCATCCCATACCCCCGTGTTTCTGAAACGCTTTTCTAATCGTATCCTGATACTTAAAAAGCGCCGAGCATAATTGCGGATCCTTTTCCCCCGCAACGCCCGCCAAAATCTCAAATGCCTGCGACAAATTACTGAACGTGCGTGGAAAAAGATGCTTTTCCACATCCTCCTTTTTAGCCTCCCCCTTCTTTTCAGATTTAGCTACCGCTTCATTGTACCCCGGAAGCAATGACAAAATCTCAACGTAATCACCCGCCCAAATTTTTTCCTTGACTTCTTTTGACAAATGCACGCCTAAGGAACGTGATACTGTATGGTCGTACATGAGTCCCATAGGCCACATCCGGCAGCCTTTTTGAACCTGCCAATGGCCTTTCCGAGCCCTGTCCCCTGCCCAGCACCTGAATTCACCACCGGATGCTCACCTAACAAACTAACAACTGCCGTTGAATCAGCTCCTTTTCCAGCCACCTGCACCGGCAATGCTGTGGCCGATGCTAACTCATCTTGAATAACTTTCTGTGCTAAAACACCAACTGTGCTAAGGGTACAACCTACGGTACTCTCCACACCCAAAGACACCTGAGCCAACTCTCCACCCACTGTTCCACGGTTGCTCCCCCTGTCAAGCACTGAATCTGACCCACCCTGCCGTTCGCTCGACTTGCATGCCCCCACTGCTTGCTTAGTGGATAATAACGTTGTCATCGGCAACAATGCTAACTGAACGCCCTTAACCACCGCACTAATCATTCTTGCCTCGGCATCGCCCGCTAACCCCAAATCCAACACGTGTGGCCCAGGGGAGCTAACAATGCCCGGCAAGGTAACACCCTTATTTCCCAAACAAGCAACTCTTTTACGCTTACCCTTCGATGCCCCAGTCCCCGGCGGTGATTTGAACCACCTGTCGGGACCTGCCCCAAGACTCTTGTCCTCCAAGCCTCTGACAGCAAGCTCAACCCGAGTCCCGGACCGCTTGCGAGCCGTGGACGACGTACCAGCGCCACGAAGCGAGGTCGACCGCGTCCCGGCCGTTCCAGATTTACCTGTAAATGAGGAAGCAAATATTAAACCCCCAATTAGGCTAACCTTTATTCCTGAATAAACTCTTTTTTTTTTTTAAAAAAAGGACCAATCCTTTACCTTACGTTCCCTTCCAGGCTGGGACCAAACCCCCCAAACTCTTTTTTTTTATTTTTTATTTACCAACCATCCTTTGCCAGCCTACCTTTCACCAGTAACCGACAATGGCTAGCATGTCGGCCCCCTCCCAACCCCCCCCCCCCTTCTTTTTTTTTTTCTTTTTTTTTTTTTGGGGGGGAGGGAGGGAACCCTTAGCCGCCTACTGCTCGCCTCCATCCAAGCTCTTCTTTTTTATATAAGGTTGGGACCCGTGTCCCACCCCTATTTTTCAAGGGACCCATGTCAAACCCTTGTTTTTCCCAGGGACCCATGTCCCACCCCTGTTTTTCCAGGGACCCATGTCCCACCCTAGTTTTTCCCAGGGACCCATGTCCCACACCTCTTTTTGTGGGGACCCATGTCCAACACCTGTTTTTTTTGGGGGGGGGGGACTCATCTCCAGGCTCCTCCCAAAAGTCCCCAGCCTTTAACTAAATAGGCTGTGATTTCCAAAAACTCCGCCGTGACATACCCTTCTGCACCACCAACACTTCCCGTGCTCCGTTACTAGGACCCCCTTCATCACTTGATGATGGCCACGCCTCAGCGCAGGTAGCATGGGAACCGCCCTGTCCTCTCGCATTTTCATGACTGCCCAAACTTCCTTGAACACTCCCAGCTTTCAGCACTAGTGCACACATCTGCTTCTGAAACCATCCTTCCTCATGGTTGTGCGCCTCCGCCAAAAGCTGCATGGTGCTGACCTGAAAGGACATCGCTACTAGCGCTGTAATTTAGCCAATGGCTCATCAAACACTGGTTTATTTTCACCACCTAAATCCTGCCTGCAAACTACTCTTGAACTCTTGCCTGGCTGATCTTTCCACGAAAACCAGTTCACTTGAATTAGACTTAGAACCGCTCTTAAGCTGTAATAACACAAAAATTCCGCATTAATGCTTGTATCCTTAGCACCTTAACGCCCCCCACCTCCATCCCTTAGCGCCCTAACATCCAACCAACCATTGATGTCATTATTTTTATTTATTTATTTTAAGTATGGTGTCACCCACGACACGAAAAACCTTAGGATTGGCTTCCAATAACCACAACCAAGACCAACTTCAAAAGGTGTTTTTTTTTTTGATTTTTTATTTATTTAATTAATTTTTTCTTTTTCTTTTTTTTTTTTTAATGGACAGCCCCACCTGACCACCTCCCACTGTGTAGAAGAGTGGAAAAGAAAAAAGGGGGGGAAGGAAGAGGGCCAATATCTCCCCGAGGAAGGAGGGAGGATGGGGGGAGGGGGGGGCAAAAGCCCACCATTCCAGCCAAATCACCAACTGCCCCCCCCCCCAGCCGTAACAACAGCCTTGACCCCAGCCCCCCCGACACCCCCCCACCCCCTGATCATCGTCAGGAGGCGGGACCACATGAAACCCATGCGCTGCTTCCGCCCAAACCAACATATGACCACAGACCTTCCCTTGCCACTAGCCCAACCGCACGGCTAAGCGTGGGTTGGGGGAGCCTCTCTTCCCCCCCCCCAGCCACACAAGCGGCCACAATAGGAGGACAGGAACAGGGCCCAGAGGGCCGGACCACCCTCGCAAGCGGCGCCAGAAAAAACCTCCTTCTCCAAGCCGATGTGCCTTCCTCCACGCATCATCCCAGGTAGGAGTCACTCTCCTCGTCTCTCGCCTCCTCCCCCCCGCCGCTGCCGCCAAACAAACAGCGCGGCCAAAACGGCAGGAAAAAACACCAGCCCTACCTGCATCCACCCCCGCCCCCCCCCCCCCCCCGAGCACCGGCAAAACGGGCAAAAACCACACAGAGGGAGGGGGGGGGCGGAGGGTCCCTCACCATGAGGAGGGGAGGGAGGTCCCTCACCATGAGGAGGGGAGGGAGGTCCCTCACCCTGGGAGGGGGGCCCACTGCGCGATTAAACCGATTAACCTACTAAAATGTAGGAGAGGAGAGGAGAGTGTCCAAACAGTTTGAACGCCAAGGAATAAGTGACAGTTGCTTGTTCCTTGGCTCTATTTAAAAAACCAACCGCCCCAACTGCCTTCCCTGATTGCGCACGCGACCACCAGCCTAGATGGTGGGGGGGGGGGCGCACCCCCCGGTCAATAGCTGTAGCCACCCATGCGGGCTAGGCCAGCTCTATATCGGAAAAACATAAATATTTGAATGTAATTATCTAATCGAAAAATATGGAAAAAAAATATATATATGTGTGAAAAGAAAAAAGAGAGGCGCGTGCCACATAGCGTAATTCTGTTGAAGTTTATTCACAAGGTACTGTAGATGATCTTATAAAAATGCACTCACAAGTGTAGCTGGATCAATCAGCATTAGGAGTATTGTAATCTCCTAAGAGAAAGTACTCAGATGGGAATGATGCCTTCGCCGAGACTCCTTAGTATGCTCCACGTGTTGGTGCAAGAAACAAAGTCTCTAAGTTGAGAACTCCTCCAAGTGTGGCTCCAGGGTGCACAAGGATAAATACTTGCTATTCAGGCAATCAGTTCTCCCGCTTACCACACTATAACTGTGGGAGATGGAGTCGTGCCTCGATACACAAAATTCACGTGAAAATTAGAGACATAAATTATATGGAAAAATCTTTAAATACAGATAAACCACCATAATAATATCCATAAGGAAAGGAAAAAACAGGGAGAATCTAACAGTAGTAGGCTATAACCCTACTCAAGGGAATACACCCTTAAATGAATGATAATGGGGATTACAAATCAATATGTATCTCATTAATTAAGCATTTAAACTAAACCATCATCAAATAATTGGTGAATACACTCCTACCAAGGAAATCATCTACCTTTTTCTTTTCTATGTGAATATAATATTATTATAATATGTTTGAAAATGTCTAAGGAGAATGAAATAAATTGTGTATTAAAATAAAAACAACTAAATGTCTCAACTACAGTATTATTGGTTTTGAGCAAAAGAAAAAAGAAACAAGAGAAAAGACCGGGCATAAATCCTAGGTCACTAAGTACCTCAAACTGAAAAGGTGAAGCCGTACAGACATCACATCTCATCTAAATACATAAAAATGGAAAATATAAATAAAATCAAAGTTATATGAAGAAATGTGTAATATAAATATAGTTAATAAATACATAATATTTGTATTAATCAATAATTAAATTCTATATGAATATTAATGTGAATAAATATTTCTATGTGTATATTGCGCATAAATGTATATTAATTTATATAACAGTGAGTTAAGAAGTGAATTATATATGTATATAGATCATATTGTGCATCGTTAGTGTTCATATTCAATAATATCAAAAATGTGAAAAGAGATATATAGGGGGGGGGGGGGGGGAATAATATGTAAAAAAAAAGGGGAGGTAGGGCATAAAAAATGGACCCAATGAGATAAATTGCGGAGGGAACATGTCTAGCATGTTCAAGCCAGACAAAAAAATGGACCCAATGAGATAAATTGCAGAGGGAACATGTCTAGCATGTTCAAGCCAGATCCCCTGATGGAAAAATGTGACCAATTCAAATAACAGTACTGGTGTCCATACAGTTATTTAGACCAGGGGTGAGCAAAGATTTTATGCCGAGCCCTCCTTTTCATCCATGACATTTCTCGGGCCCCCCCTGCCTGATGTAATCAAAATCACATGACGTCAGCGCACGTGAGCTGGTACAGCCAATGAGGGCAAACCAGCTTTGTGACGCCCCCGCCACGCGTCTACAATCTCCTGCAGCCAAGTTCACAAATCGCTTGGGCTGCAGGCGAGCACGCAGGTGAGCGTGCAGGCAGTATACTAGTATTGGATCACTGTTTATTTTATTGTTGGCTGGCATCTGGTAATATGTTTTTTTCTGGTGCACAAAGGCAATCCATTTGAGGGGGCATTCATCCACCTCTTTGCTACCTCCCTTCCCTCTCCACGTTTTTCCCCCTTTCCCTTCCTTTTTTTCTTCTTCAATTTGTTTTCCCCAGTGTCATCCACTCCTACCTACCAGTTTTATGTATTATTTATTTAGTCCCGTTTTAAATGTTGCCCAGGGATCAGGGATAGCCATAACCAAACTCAAGGGGGTAGATCAGTGTTTCCCAACTCTGAAGAGCTTACAATCTACCCCAGGGTTTCCCAACTCCAGTCCTCAGGGAACCCCAACAGGTCAGGTCTTAAGGATATCCCGGCTCCAGCACAGGTGGGTCAATCGGCGGCTCAGTCATTTTGACTGAGCCACCTGTGCTGGAGCAGGGATATCCTTAAGACCTGACCTGTTGAGGTTCCCTGAGGACTGGAGTTGGGAAACCCTGGTGTAGATTGTAAGCTCTTCGGAGCAGGGACTCCCCTTCCTAAATGTTACTTTTATGTCTGAAGCCCTTCTAGCCTCTGTGTTATTTATATCATTTATTATTTATGATTGCCACGTATTACTGCTATGAAGCGCTATGCACATTTATGGTGCTATATAAATAAAGACAGACATACTGATGGATCTCCCCTGCTGATCAATATTCCCAAGTGACCCTCCCCTGACCCAAAGAATAACCTGCAGCCCCCCAAAATTCATCCTCCTTCCAAGCTCCTCAATTCTGCCATCTCTGCCTGACCTTCATCCCTCTGTTTAGCTGGGGGGGGGGGGGTAGGGGCGGGCACTTCGTTGATCTCTTCCTGGTCCTGCTGGAGCTCCCTGGGGATAGGTGATCTTGTGTCAAGGGCCTGCTCTGGCTCCTCCAGGTGCTGGAAATCCCTGCAACCAGTGGGTGTGCAGCTCATTGGTCTGAAAGGGGAACCACCTCTTCCCCAACCAGAACTTCCCTCTCCTCCCCTCTCCCCTCTCAGCTGCCGGTGGAACATCAATCACTCCACGGTGCCGGCCAGACCTGCAGCGCATTTGATGTCACTACACTGGGGCGTGCTCCTCCCCTGGCCTCTTTGGACCCATTTCTCTTCAGCCTCCGTACCTCCGCAGCCCCTGCGCGCACCATGATGTTGGCTGCCAGCTAGGGTGACCAGACTTTCAAAAGTTAAAACCGGAACACATCAAAAAAAAGTATTTATAACACAAATTACATCACTTAAAAATAAATATTATGATATTTGTCTAATAGCGTCCCCATTTATGCTGTATTATTAATCTCTCTCTTTCCGCCACATCGGGACCTCTCTCCCCTCTTCCACAGTCTCATTCTCCTTTCCCCCATCTCTCCTTCTCCTAGTATTTCTCTCTCCCCCTCTAGTCTCTCTATCCCTCCCCTCAGTGTCTCTCCCTCCCTCCCCCCACTCTCTCTCCCCCCCCCAGTGTGTGTCTCTTTCTCCCCAGTGTCTCTCTACCTCCCCCAGTGTCTCTCTTACTATCCCCCTCCCCCCAGTGCCCCTCTCTCCCTCCCCTCAGTGTCTCTCTCACTCTCCCTCCCCCAGTGTCTCTCTCTCCCTCCAGCCATTGTGTGTCCCTTCCTCCCAACAGTGTCTCTCTCTCCCTCCTCCAGTGTCTCTCTCACTTTCCCTCCCCCAGTGTCTCTCTCTCACTCAAGCCTGTATGTCTCTCTACCTCCCCCAGTGTCTCTCTTACTCTCTCCCTCCCCCAGTGCCTCTCTCTCCCTCCCCTCAGTGTCTCTCTCACTCTCCCTCCCCTCAGTGTTCTCTCTCCCTCCAGCCAGTGTGTCTAACCCTCCCCTCAGTGTCTCTCTCTCCCTCCAGCCAGTGTGTCTCTCCCTCCCTCCAGCCAGTGTGTGTTTCCCCCTTCCCTCCAATGTCTCTCTCACCTTCCCCCAAAGGTGTCTCCCCTTCCCCCAGTGTCTTTTCTCCACCTCCAACCAATATGTCTCTCACCCCATGTCGCACTTTCACCCTCCCACCTCTCCATGTCACATTTTCACACTCCCTCTCCATGTCACATTTTCACCCTACCTCCCCCCTTTCCATGTCACATTTTCACCCTCCCTCACCCCTTTCCCTGTCACATTTTCACCCTCCCTCCCCCTTCCTCTCCATGTCACATTTTCACCCTCCCTCCCCCTCTCAATGTCACATTTTCATCCTCCCTCCCCCTTTCCATGTCACATTTCCCCCCTCCCTCCCTTCCCCCTCTCCATGTCACATATTCACCCTCCTTTCCCCCTCTCCGTGTCACATTTTCACCCTCCCACCCCCTCTCCATGTCACATTTTCACCCTCCCCCTTTCCATGTCACATTTTCATCCTCCCTCCCCCCCTCTCCATGTCACATTTTAACCCTCACTCCTCTCCATTTCACATTTTCACCCTCCCGTCCTCCCCTCTCTCCATGTCACATTTTCACCCTCCCTCCACCCTCTCCATGTCACATTTTCACCCTCCCGTCCTCCCCCTCTCCATGTCACATTTTCACCCTCCCCCCTCTCAATGTCATATTTTCACCCTCCCTCTCCCCTCTCCATGTCACATTTTCACCCTCCCTCCCTCCTCTCCATGTCAAATTTTCACCCTTCCTCCCCCCTCTCCATGTCACATTTTCACTCGCCCTCCTTTCCATGTCACATTTTCACCCTCCCTCACCACTCTCCTTGTCACATTTTCACCCTCCCTCCCCCCTCTCCATGTCACATTTTCACCCTCCCTTCTATGTCACATTTTCACCCTCCCTCCCCTCCATGTCACATTTTCAACCTCCCTCCCCCTTCTCCATGTCACATTTTCACCACCCCTCCTCTCCATGTCACACTTTCACCCTGCCCCCTCTCCATGTCACACTTTCACCCTCCCTCCTCTCCATGTCACACTTTCACCCTCCCCCTTTCCATGTCACACTCACACACTCACACACTCACCTTATCATGCTACATTCAGCAAGGCATATGAGGTTCTGCATAAGCTGTGCAGCACAGCACCACCTAGTGGCTGAAAGAGAAGTTGCAGCTACCAACTGCTTTTCACTCTTCTCCTGGCAAAATCGCCCCCGCTGCCTGCGCCCCACCCCCCCTGGAGAATCTTGTGTGCCCCCCAGTTTGCACACTGCTGTTCTAGCCTACAGTACCCATGCATGTCCACTTGGTCTGCTGCTGCTCTGCTGGCTCTCTCAATGTCATGTTCTAGTCTGCAATACCCTTGCTTTTCCACCAGGACTTTTGCTGCTCTGCTAGCTCTTTCAAGGAACATTCCAGACCCTGAAACCTGACACCTCTGCACCTGTGTTCTACCTCTCAGCCTGCCTATATAAACTTCCCCTTCCTGTCTATCGGTGCCTTTTTATACTGGTTCCTCCAGCTTGTGCTAGGTTCCTGTGTTTGCTGATGCTATTGCCGTTGTCCTGTTTCTGTCTCCTCGCTGCCGACCTCTGCTTGTGACACCGACCATGCTCCCTGCTATTCCTGCCACTGGGATCCACTCCAGCCGTAGATCTCCCCTTGACAGAAGCTAGCTGTAAAACGTATAAGGGATTCTATTAAGGACATCAATGAACTTAAGTAGTTCTGACTCCTCACCTTCCCAGATGAGGAACAATTAATCTATGTAGTGTTTAATAGGTGGTAATGTGCCTGCTATACGGAGTGTCGTTTAAGATATGTGTATGTTCATAAGTGTCCATGAACAGGTTGGTATAGGAGGGTTGGCATACGGTTTTAAGCTAGCTTCAGTAAGACAGAAATTCATTTTTTGGATACAGTCATTTATAAAAAGAATTGTTCCCTAGCTACGAGGGTCTTCAATAAACCAACAGACAAGAACACTTTACTACTTGCAACCTGCCATCGTCCCCCTCCATATAAGAGAGGACTACCGTATTCCCAATTTTTGAGAATTAAAAGAATCACAAGCGATCCAGACGAATTGGAGCAGGCATTAGATAAAACAGCGATGCGTTTTAAGGAAAGAGGATGTAGCAGCATTGACATACTTTAACATCTGCAATGGAAAAAGTGAGATATGTGGAGAGAATCAGACTCCCTGAATCAACAATAACACAGGAGCACGATGACCAGTTTAACATCCAATGTACTTTCAGCAGTCTCAGGTTTTATTAAACAAAGCATTTTACATCACGACCAAATCTTACGACATGACAAACAAATTGGCAAATTCTTCACACAGACATCACGATTCTGTTGCAGAAGAGGTCATAATCTAGGGGATGTACTGACCCAAGCTTATCCCACTTCTATATATGCATCTAAACCAAAATGGCTTCAACGACTAGCGGGAGTATATAGATGCCATGGCTGTATTAATTGCCAATACCTGATTCTGGGCAAAACTTTAGTACACCCACATAATAGAAATCAAATCAAAATCACTGACTTTATGAACTGTGAATCCAGATATGTTGTTTACATGTGGTTTGTATTACGTGGGAAAACCTATGAGGATGCTGAAGGAGCGACTAAGTCTGCATTGTTCTGCAATACACAAAGCATTGGCGGATAGTGAGAACAAGGAGGACCTGAAGTATCAACCAGTTGTGAGACACTTCAAAGAGTGTCAGCATGGCCTTTCTACTCTACATTTTATGCCGATCTTACAAGTCCATGCCCCGGCCAGGGGTGGTGACCGGAAGAAGACTCTTCTTCAGCAGGAAGCTAAGATGATACTGTATATCATTTGGACACGCTGAGCCCAAGGGGACTAAACAAGGATTTCAAAGTGAGCTTTTTACGGTAAAACCGATTATCTGACTTATGTTGGAATATAGAGTCTGCTGATACTAGGATGACCAAACATCCACAGCAGAAATGGAGGAAACAACAATTACAGAAAATGAATGACGCAGCTGTGATATATCTTTAATTCCTGTGGTAAACAGTCACACACATTACAAGACATATAATCCAAGTTGCTTAAGGATCGTATATATGTCATTGATGGACTTGGTTTGTGATACTTATAGGGAGATGTTTGTGCACATTCATGCCATTGCAAATTGGGTATTATCCTTTATTTTAGCCTATTTGGTAGGAGCGCCGGAATCGTTCTTTTTGTTTTTCTATATGTATTTTCTATATGTAAGGCGTATCTTTTTGTGTTATAGTGAAAAAAGGCGCAAGCACAACTAGTGTTCACTTAAAATAAACCGTGAATAAATTAAATCAAATCTAGTGATACAGAATAATTCAGTGAAAACGTGATAATAACGTGAAAAAAAGAATTAAAACCCCCTGCTCAAACCCAGCTGGTAGGGACTGGTTCCACTGGTCACCCAATTCGTAGAAATCCGTTCGCAATCCAGGGGGAGCATATAAGGGAGATAAAACAAAATACAATCTAAGTGTAGACAATAAAATAAATTGTGGGTCAATTGAGTGATGCGTCTTGGCTCATATGTATAGCCTACTCACAAGATGTAGATAAAATACGGGCAGTAAAGAACAATTGTCTTTGCGGGAATGACCTCTCTTCCAATTGTAGTGAAGACATCCACTCTCAGCAAGACAGCGGTGTATATGAGGAAGAAAAGATATCCATAGTGCAGGCCAATCATAAAAAACGTAACTTTTATAGGGTTAAAAAATGAACACTTACAATAAAAACATTCATATAATGCATATATCACAAAACTGTGATGGAAGAGAGTTTGCTGCGAAGAAAACAAAAACAGAGTTTGTTTTTTCCTTGTTTTCTTCCTCTCTGTGATTTTATCAGCTCATTGTTGTGTTTATAGAACCAGGTTAGGACAGCATATAATTACTTGTAGAATAGGAGGCATTGTTTTTTGTATCCTCCCGGTTACTTACCCCCTTATGGATCCCATTGATAGGATGTTCTATATTCTTTTACATCGAATTGTATAAATGTATATGTTGCAATTTAGCATGGCGCTTTATTCCAATATAATATATGTAAATTCATGTGTCCCATTGATGTGCAACTTTCATGATGTATTTGCATTTTTATGACCCCTCATCCATGTACATTATGGAGTTATTTCCCCTTTTTTTTGGCACTGGATTCCCCAATCCCATACACTACCGACACACTTTATTGAAGTGTGGTCGGTACCGCAAGCCGGGAAATCTCCCGGCTTGCTAGTGGCCGCCCCTCGGCGTGCCGCGCGTCATAGACGCGCGGTCACGCGTCATCGGGAGCGTGCGCCCCCTGCACGCGTGTCCAGGGGCTCCCCGAGGGAGCCCTGGTGTCCCGCGATCGCGGGACAGCGGCAGGGGGTTCCGGGGGACCCGGCGGACCCGGCAGCGGTAGGGAGAGCGCCCCGATCGGAGGGCGCTCTTCCGCTGCTTCGGCGTGCGCCCGTCACACTCGGGCGCGCGCCAGGCTACTGCTGCGGCACAGAACGGGCAAATGCTCGAATAAACTGTGCCGCAGCAGTACACACATGTTTATACATGTTGTAATTGTTTTTTATACTGGGTATGTATAAGTCTATTGGACTGCCCCTTTAAATTCTTCAGCAATGTATTCAAGCACTTTTTTTTTTTAGGCTTTTTACACACGTCCAAATTGGGCGCTGTATCCAATTGCTATATGAATTTTTATTCTTTAGCCCTTTTTTTCCCCCAAATTGATTGTCACTCCAGCTTGGACTCCCCTGTTTGAAACATTTCTGTTTCACGAAATGAATAACGCTATTAATTGTATATATATGTAATTCCCCCTGAATCTTCACATAGATGCTCCCTTGTGTACATTGATGATAATGCCAATTGTATACATAGATTATGATGCGAATTGAGCATTCCACATTACTAATTAGTGCAGACGTTTTAGAATCAGATGTCTTTAATTATAATTAATGATGCAGGGTATATTAGGATGTTAGGTGGTAGGGGGCGGTACACTCCTGACGAAGCCACGCACCGTATTGGCGAAATGCGTAGAGTGGTAGCCACCCACAGGAGGAGAGAAGCAAGGACAGAGATTGCAGACCCAGAAACACCAACCGGAAGTGATGTATCGCGACCAACCGGAAGTGACATATCGGAGTCAACCGGATGGGACATGACGGCACGCCTCAGAGGGAGCCCCAGAGGTGGAGAGCTCAACATAGCGGCGTCCCACGTAGCTATCGAAGGTGACGCGACCAAAACACCACAGAGGGATTACAGGAGGTGGAGTGTCCAGCGTAGCGGCGTCCCACGCAGTGTTTGCAGACCGGAGGTGGTGGGTGAGCCAGAAGTTCGCAGCAAACTCTCTTCCATCACAGTTTTGTGATATATGCATTATATGAATGTTTTTATTGTAAGTGTTCATTTTTTAACCCTATAAAAGTTACGTTTTTTATGATTGGTCTGCACTATGGATATCTTTTCTCCCTCATATACACCGCTGTCTTGCTGAGAGTGGAGGTCTTCACTACAATTGGAAGAAAGGTCATTCCCGCAAAGACAATTGTTCTTTACTGCCCGTATTTTATCTACATCTTGTGAGTAGGCTATACATATGAGCCAAGACGCATCACTCAATTGACCCACAATTTATTTTATTGTCTACACTTAGATTGTATTTTGTTTTATCTCCCTTATATGTTCCCCCTGGATTGCGAACGGAGGCGTATCTTTTTACCAGCAGCAAACTTCTTTAGGGAGGAACACGGTATTATGTACAGTTTCTCACAAATATTAGGCAATCGTTTTCCTTGCTGCATACTCCCTAAGGGCATTTTAAATATAGTATCTCTGAAAGGTTATAGGGGTAGGTTTATTGGCTCATCTACTTTACATAGAAGTTACAAAGCCCCTACCAATGTTCCTATTAGTGCAGGTATAATACACCCCGGTATCAGTCTGGACATCACCCTCTATTGAAGAGTAGGTGAAAGTATAAGGCTGACAGAAAGAAATATGTGTTAGTTTTATTATATTCACACACCCAGGGAATTTGTGCACCACCATTACCTCTACAGTAAGGTAACTATGATACTGGCTTTGGCCAGATTTTAATTGCACTACTCACATAAGCTTAAGCTTTATTTAACCCCTTCATTTCTTTCACACATTTTTTCACCAGTCCATGGGACAATTACAGGCATACTGTCGCGGCCCCTTTAATCCTCCAGCTTGCCCGTGTTAATGCGGGCATGTTTTCAATTTGAGCCGGGGTCCTCCACACATCGGCCGCATCTCCAGACAAGCGCTAATGGCGCTTATCATTGAAAACGCCCGCGGCGCTTGAAAACGGCGAAAAAACACCACATCTGCACGCATTTTCAAAAAGCCCGCGGTGGCGGCCGCAGGAGGTTAAAGGCGGCCGGCTCTGTACCCCGCTTTAAGGACAATCACTTTAAGTACACTCGAGAGTAAGGACATATCGCCCAATAGGCAAATGGAAGCTCACACATGTGCCTGTCAGCAGGTCCTGAACAGCAATACCGGCTCCCTACCTGTACCGAAGCTGTGCACAAGCGGGGAGACTATAGAGCCTGTTACAAATGCGTTATTTACATCAGTTATGCACATATATGACGATTGAGTACAGTACATGCATTGATAAGTGGAAAAAATGTAGTGCTTCACTTTAAGTACATTTTCGCTTTACATACATGCTCTGGACCCATTGCGTACTTTAATGCGGGGTATGCCTGTTTTACAAATATTCAGTGTAGGTACCTGCATACGGTTAAGCCTTGTCGTGGCATGCAGGCATATAGATGCTTTGGCCAAAGGGTTTAACAAAATAACCCTTTTTCATGAGATTAATATTTTATTTTAGTCTAATTGGTAGGAGTGCAGGAATTGTTCTTTTCGTTTTTCTATATGTAAGGCCTATCTTGTGACCAGCAGCAAACTTCTATAGGGAGGATCGCGGTATTATGTACAGATTATCATTTAGGTGTGTATATAGTGATCATACTGAGATGGTGCTGTTAGTCAGCATCATTGTGCAAGTATTGCTATTCAACTAATCCTGATGATGGATCTATTACTTGACTATGTGCAATAACACTATGTTTTATCCCTTTGTGTTGCTTATCTAGGATTGGTCGTTCTATCGCTTGGACACCCTGATCCATGCATGGACTACAGCATGACCGACATCCTGGGTGTTTTCTGTTCAATAGCCCATCCAACAGTTTACAGACAAGCAAAGACTACTGACAATAGGATACGCTATTGTTGCACAACAGTCTTATATTGAACTATGGTAAACTGTAAATTTAATTTATTGCTTTGTCTGATGCTATCCATTCCAGCTCATTATGGACATCATTAAGATTAATAAATACCATTTTTTGTAGGATTTTGCTGTTCTCAGTTACTGACTTCGCCGGTATTGATGTAATCCACTGTTATCTTTATATACTGTGTCTGTTCATGTTCATATATCTTTTTGTGGACATTCCAATCCTCTATGTACATCATCATTATGTACATTATATTATAACCACATCACTTGTCTTACACTTCTGGTTTCAGGACTACCCATGGGCTTATCTATAAGCCAATACACCACCATTGTGCTCACGTAAAGGCGTTCTATAAGACGAAGATTGTGTAACACAGTAGCACAAGCAAAAGCAGCTTCGCGTGCGCAGTCAGATCCAACATGGCCACCGCGTCAATACGATTTCATGCTGACCTGTGGCCACAGCTGCCACACGCTCACAGGGTGTCCTGTAGCTTTTTTGTTTAGTGTGCATGCACAGTACCTGCTGTGAACTAAGAATAGCCTTTAACATAATATCAAAGAGAGGACAGAACACTGCGCAGGGGCTTCAAATCCAAGATGGCCGACAGAGCTGTTTACAACTCTCTATGCAGCACTTTTGAATTCCAGGCAAGTAAGGTTTGCGGGCTTTTGCTTCTTTTAATTTATTTTGGTAATTTGGTTTTAATTAGATTTATTGCACCTGGGTTTAGGGGTACTTAAGTTTTGTGTGCTTATTTCTTCACTGAACTGGCCCTGAAAAAGGTCCATTGTTGGGACCGAAATGTTGGATTTTCATGCTTTGTTTAAATACAATCATTTATTTACTTCACTAACCTCAATGCTGTCTGCTGATTTTGTGGAAATGGTAGAGAGAGAGAGAGTGTTAGTGTGTACAAGCATGTATATATTATTGCTGGAGAGTGAGGGCAACAAGAGGTTAGGAGAAGGAAGACAACTTTAATGTGCATGCATATCCCCTCAAACCTCCCTCAAAATAACTTAGGGAGAAACGCATATGCTCAAAAAGGAGCACACATGAAGTACCCTGGGAGACATGCTAATCATTTGGAAAGTATATTTAAATCAGTCACATCCCACATTTCCTAAAAGGATTTCTATAAGAAATATATTGATTTAGCAAGCCTAAAGCTCTGGCATGTTGTATTGCTGTCTGACATCCTTGTGCTATTCAGTTTCTGTAAGTTTCCCTACAATAATAGCCCTGGGTGCTGCCCTTATATTTAAAAAAAAAGTATAAAGTTTGAAATGAATTTTTATAGAGTATAAATAAATATTTACTACCGTATTCTTGTGACAATTGTATAATAACAAATAAGACCATCAAACCTGATGTTCAAGATACACCTTTGTGTGTGCGTGTTTGTATATGCACCACCTTGAGAAAGGTCCCACTGGGGGACAGAAACGTCGATTTTTATGTCGTCTATCAAATATAGAAAATTTATGATTACCTGCATGCTGTCCCTTTATGTTGTGTTGAAACCGGTATCGTATGGTCTATATACAGTATATATTAAATTCTCAAGAAGAAATCAATGTGTGTGTGTGTGTATGTATATATATATGTATATATATGTATATATATATAAAAACAAAACACAAAAAAGCGCAAGCTCCATAGCGCGTAACTGTGTACAATAAGGGTGAATTTATAAAGGAGAGTGTCCCTAGGAGATACACTTACAAAAGGTTAAAATAACATGTACATTGGAGAGAATCTGTATGGGGCATCATCTACAAGAGTGGGGGGGGGGGGGAAGGTTCATCTGTGATACTGAGCACCTGGTTTAGCTGCTTGTGATAGGTGGATTCTTCACAGTAGTTCGCCTCTCATGGAAATACAAATATAAGCGATAAATGAAAAGGCAATTAGGCACACGTATACACAGATCGGCTGCGGTACAGGGGAAGGAGATGAAGCAATATCTTATTGCACATATAGGATAATAATGGATAATATTCCACTCACACGGCCTAATGTGAGTGATCTCCTATATCCGTATCTTGTAGACACCCATGTAGATAACAGGTCTTCAGGTAAATAGACAAACCTGAAGACCTATTATCTACATGGGTGTCTACAAGATACGGATATAGGAGATCACTCACATTAGGCCGCAGCCGATCTGTGTATACGTGTGCCTAATTGCCTTTTCATTTATCGCTTATATTTGTATTTCCATGAGAGGCGAACTACTGTGAAGAATCCACCTATCCAACAAGAACATCCAGGATGCAGTAAGAAGTAAAGAGAAAAAAAAGGACCAAAAAGAAAGAAGAACCATCACCCAGAAGCAAGACACGAACGAACGAAAAAGAAACCTTGATGGGAGACAACTTACACAAGGCCGTGTAAGTTATTTATTTATTTATCTATTAAACTTTGTGAACCCACACATATACGTAAGCTCCCCATCCAAGGAGCTGTCCATCTTTCACTGAGGGATCATTGAAGGTATAAGCACCTCACTGTCCATCAGCGAAAGAAAGCATACTTTCCTCACACTGTGCTCCCCCATCTCTTCTTGTGTTCCATGTATATCAAGGGTCCTGGATAGACCCTAGTGGGTCTTTTGAGTCACACGAGGACATTTCAAGAGAATATCAACAAGGTTGTATTATACCTTTCTTATTTTAAAAGGATATCCATATTTAATATAAACAACGGTTAGAGTTAGCGCCCGGGTGACACACCACAACTTCTCTTTATCAATGTCTGAAAAATAATCCTACTAAGGCTTTCATAGGCCATCTTATGGAACTTCTGGATATGGGTAAAATACTTGAGGTAATTAATCACAAGGAGTTTGAGTTCTTAAGCGGTCCACATCCCGTGGTACCTATTTTTCACCATCTCCCAAAGATCCATAAATCGTTGGTCGACCCTCCTGGCCGACCCATAGTGGCGAGCATTGGATCTTTGGGAGATGGTTTATCTCGGTATGTGGACAGCTTTTTACAACCATTGGTATGTCAATCGCCTTCTTTTATTAAAGACACATCAGATTTAATTAATTATATTCAAAATTTAAATTGGAAACGTGAATACAGGTGGGTCACGTTGGATGTGACCTCCCTGTATTCTATTATTTCACATAAACAAGATATCAATGCAATACAAAACTTTCTTAATTTATCGGATTTCTCTGTCACTTTATGCACTTTTTTATTATAATCTATTACTTTTTTATTAACTCACAATTGTTTTTTATTTGATTCACGTTACTACAGTACTTACAAAAATCAGGCACTGCTATGGGTTCTTCATTTGCTCCGTCGTATGCTAATCTATTTATGGGTCTTTGGGAGTCACAACACATTTATCACGATTCTAATTTATTTCGTAATCACATAGTTTTTTATAGACGTTTTATAGATGAAATCATTCTGGTGTGGGATGGGGATGCACATTCACTTATCACTTTTATTGACACTCTTAACATCAATGATTTAAATTTGCATTTTACTTATACACATAATATACACCATATTGATTATTTAGATATTACTTTGTTTATTGATAATGATAAAAAGATTCAAACTGATATTTATAGAAAGGCTCATTCCAAGAACTCTCTCCTTTGTGCAGATAGTTGCCACCCTCGTTCCCTGATTAAAAGTATCCCAAGGCACAATTTATTAGGTTAAAGCGATTATGTTCTGATAATGAAAAATTTATTGTACAATGTCATGTCATGGCTGAAAAGTTTCGTATGCGGGGATACAAAGAACAAGATATTTCTGTTGCCTTTGAATATGCAAATTCTTTGGGTAGAGAGGACATTATTAAATACAAATACCCTAAAAAGAAGAAATCTCTATTTAAATTTGATGATAATTTTGCATGTCCGTCGTTTATTTCCACTTTTAATAGACAATCGCATTTAATCAGAAAGATTCTCCTTAAACATTGGGGAATATTAAGTTTGGATAAAGATATTGCCTCTGTTATACAGGGAGGTCCAAAGTTTATTTACAAAAGAGCTAAAACTTTGGGATCTCATCTCTCACCCAGTTTATTTACTTCAGTCCCTCGTGGATCCTCTATGCGTAATATTCCCAAAGCTTTTCCCATGTGGGAGATGTTCTACTTGTAAATATGCTAAACCCATTCAAAATATCTCAAATGGTAGTAATAATTATTGTATTGGGAGCTTCATTAATTGTCAGACTAGTCATGTGGTTTATTATCTCCAATGTGGGTGTAACATGTCTTATATTGGTCGTACAACTAGACCATTAAGGATTAGAATACAGGAACATATAAGACTAATTATCAAGAAAGACGTCTCACATCCAGTGTCACGTCACTTTTCGTCATGTCCTCATGGTAATATTGCTAGTTTCACCTTCTCAGGACTAGAACATGTAGGATTGCATCCTAGAGGAGGAGATAGATTGCATAGACTTAACATGAGAGAAATGTTTTGAGTTTATACCATGAATACTTTGTGCCCCACCGGCATCAATGTTGAGTGGGAACAGAAACATTTTTTAACATAATGTGTACATGGTATTTATCAACATATATTAATTTTTGATTGATGTTTTTCATCTGTGCTATCAATATGTATGTCATGGCTTTTCTATATTAATTAATTATTTTTATGGTTTATTTATCTTTATATTTATGCATTTTCTTGGCTAATGAACTTTTAATTAGATATTTTATGTAAACATTTAATATTATTTGGTTATTCGTTTTACTTTCCATTTATTAGTTAATGTTTCTTGGGATCCGATTATCTATTCATTCATTATATATTGTGATTTTTCATTTACATGATTTGTTATATTTTTTCTTTTCATAATAGTATTATGTTATATATTCTTTTTTCTATTTATGTTGCCCTTTTGCCACTTTGATACTGGTTCTTTATATAGGTTGTTGACTATTTACAAGATAGGTTAACATACTTATATTTGTTTTTAATGTTCTCATGTTTTGTTTGTATGTTTTTAACTTTTGCTTTGCACAATTGTTTTGTATATAGCTTTCAGTGTTCCCTATTGTGTGATTCCCTATATAGGGTTAATATGGTGATATACCTTTATGGAGGGATGAGAGATTTATCTAGCAGGTGTGTTTTCATTTGCATATCCATCTAGTACCTTCAATCAGACTCATGATATCACTATATAGGGTACACTGATTGACTAGACCAGTTACTCTTTGACAAAGTCCTATTGGTGGACGAAACGCGTCAGAGTTGCCTTGTGGCAGAAGGTTTTTGTCATGCACCGAATAAACAGCCTACTCTTCTGATTGTGTTTGGACTGCCTTTATTGTACCCCACGGTGAGCAGTGAACCGCCGGATATCTCTCCCTTTTTTCTTTGGACATTATATTGTTATTGAATTTATTTGTTGGTTACTTTTATTATTAGATTATCACGCTTACACTTTAGCTGTTTATATTATTATTTTACAGTTATTCACAGTACTTAATAGCGCTACTCTTTTTGTGTTTTTTTATATATATGTATATGTAGCCATGCATAATAATGACTGCATACATCTTCCCTGTTGGCAGTAAGCCCTGGTAAGTACAGGCCTGCCAACAGTAGTTATGGAGGTTTTCCCTCACACCCTGGTGTGGTGCCCTGTGTAAGGAAGGGAGTGGCTGTATGCTCTGAGTCCCTGGATAGTGACATCAGAGATGCGCCTGCCCCCTGAGGTATAAAGGGCACAACACTGTCAGTTAGTTAGTGTTAGCCAGCAGTTGTGTGAAGCAGCTGGTAAAATGTATGCTCCTGCATAAGGGATTGGAGGAATACTTTTGTGACCCTAGTGCTGTAACTAGCGGTAGCAGAGTGACCAATCAAGTCTGTCTAAGCCACACTGTGTCCAGGGATCTGGCGCAGTGGTGATCTCCCTAGGAGAAAGGGAATCCCACTTCAATACGGGAGGGCGTACCTGGCAAAGGGACAGCACGGAGAGATGTGCGGCTAGAGCCGGCAGCTGCATGGGGCAGTCTGCTACATCCCAATCAACAATAAAGATGCCATGTTCAAAGAAACCCCCACTGTGTGAGTGTGAGATTACTCAACAGTGGCAGTCACCACCGAGAAGGAGTTCCTCACCAGGACCATCTCCCTGTGGAAGCATAGATCCTGATGAGGTGGAGGCGCTGCACATGAAGTAAGTTGGACTCGTAACCACTACCTCAGATACCTGTCCTGCTACCATCCTCTATAACACCAAGCGGGAGACTCAGGAGTCCTGTTTCTAGCAGGTGCACCACCACACACGACCTTGTAATGGGGACCGGTTAGACCACATGGGCCAATGTGAGATTGGGTGGGTCCAGCCGTTACAATTGGAGGCGCTGCTGAGATACTTGTTAACAGGACAGGCTTTTGCTAGGCACACATTAGGAAACAGGGAAAGTGTCTGCTGCCACTTTGTGCTGCGTGGGACGGAGCCAGGGGTAGTCGGGGAGCTGCTGGAGATGCAGGCCGCACAGACGCCTTGGGATCCGTTAGGGGTTAGTGAGTCTGGAGCAGGGGGCTATTGCTGTTCTAGTCGCCTTGAGGTAGCGCTAGCGGGGGACGCCTGAAGGGGTAAACTGGTAACTTAGGGCAGGAATTCTGGAAGGGTCCGCACTAGGCTAGCCAAAAGTAGGTTGACGCCCAAAGTACTGCATGGAAGAGCCAGAGTACTCTAGTCTCCATTCCAGACCACTTACCAAGGAGCACAGACTGGAGGAACGTGTTACAGTAGACACAGAAAGAGTGAGCCTAGCCTGAGGTAGTGCAAACACGAGTCAGATCTACGTTAGGTACACAAGGTGGTGCACAAGGCATGTTTATTGTACGGATGTGGTAGCTGCCCCGCAGAGCGGAGCTCCACGTACAGGAACTCAGTGTTCAACGATCAAGAGAGACCTGTCAAAATGGAGGATCTGCACAGAGCAGAAGGTCCAGAATGGCAGGGAGAGAGACCCGTCAGAATGGAGGATCTGCACAGAGTAGAAGGTCCAGGATGGCGGGGAGAGAGAACCGCAAGAATGGAGGATCTGCACAGAGCAGAAGGTCCAGGATTGTGGTCAGAGGAAGAACACGCATATGAACTGTGCGTGGACGAAGAACAAGCTACAGAAGAAACTTTTGTGAGTTTGTTGTGGAATGGCGTGAAAGCCGTGGCTGCGCCGTGTTTATCATGTTTTTGTTCTCGGGATGGTATCCCTGAGAATAATGAGCATGACAGTGTTATCCGATGGGAGGAACGAAATGGACTTTGTTATACCCCAATTAACAAACAGCCAGACGCTACCTCAAATGGGAAAAAGGACAATACTTACCAAGATGGCGGTTCCCACGTTCCCGGGACACCGCGTGGGCATGCTGCAGAAAGTCTTACAACTTTGCAGTTTGCTAATTGTTGGCCAGGATTGGCGCCAACGAGAAAACCCCACCCCGTTAGGGAGTTTGGCGCGGAAGCTGGAGCCGCGCCCTCATGGACTATGACTCACTCCGCCCCTGTGCTGGGTCAGCCTACAAGTCTACGAGACATCCCCCTAGTTTCAACCAGGGGGAGTGGTTTGCAGTTCCACCGGATATCGATGGAGAAAGAAGGAGGAGGAGTTGCCAAACCCGCCCCTGCCCTTCATTTGCGAAGAGCCCTTGACCAGTACAGACCTCTGAAACGAGTGCCTCCGCTGGTGAATATGGCTGAAGTTGCTAGTAAAGTGGACCAGAGTCCGTTGATCTCTACTCATCCCTACTCGGCTCCAGGAGGCTTCCTGGTCATCCGTGTGGAGGGTGTGGAGACTGTGGCGTGTCTTTGCCTGCAGTGCAGACTGCCGGGCGGAGCCGTGGGCAGCGAGGCCCGATGCCCCCACTGTGGACTGCAGTACATGTGGCCCATGACCACTTTTGTACCGGTACAAGCGGTGGGAGTATCAGGAAATGTCCCGATGCCGATCGACGAGCAGCCGGGAGCACTATGGAATGAGAGTGCAGGTCCCGCGGAGTCGGAGTCAGGTTCGGTGCTCCCGACGGAGAAACCCAGCCATCAGAGAGGTGATCACCGAGGAGCCTATCGCCGGTCTCTTACTGGGATGCTTCGGCCGAATTGCCAAGTGGAATCCTCGGACGAGGAGTGTACTAGGCTGTCGAGTAAGATGGTCATAAAGAGGGACTGCCATACTATTGGTACGCCCTGGAGAGATGCCATTCCCCGTGGTGTGGAGACACGGAGTCGAGTGTCTCCAGTACCGCGACCACCCGATCGCCGGAGTCCCACTGCCGTGGTGACTAGTGGATCGGAAGGAGGTCGATCCAGCCCAACCCTGCGATGTAGTAAGATGACACCGTGCCTATCACAGAACCAGGGGGTGGAGGAGAAGGAAGAGCGAGTCCAGAGCTGACTGGATCGCGCAGCAGACGGGCGTTGCCAGATGTCCTCGTGGAGGAAGAGATCCCGATTGGGGATCCAACCCAAGATGGCGTCGAAGCACGTGCGTGCACGGAGGAGATTCCAGATGACCAGAGCGGCATCGAGTGGGAGGTGCTAGCGCCTCTGCGGTCGAGCAGCGGAAGTCGACCCCTTACTACCAGGGGGAGCGGGCGTTCGAGCCAGAGAGCAAGAAGCCCAGCTGCTGGAGTCAAGAAAGGACTTTGTGGCGAACTCAAGGCAGGTATTGCTGGAGAGCAGGTCGTAACCCTGTCAATACCTACCATTCGGTCCCGTCCCTCAACCCCGTCCACTCCCAAAGTTAGCCCCAAGGCCCTAGTTAAAGCCCCTGTCCCCGTCACTCTGTCATTCGGGTCCACTTCTAGTTTGGGGGCGTCAGGGGATTCCCGGGGTCCTATCCAAGAACGGACTGGAAGCATGGACTGGGGAACGTCCGATGATGGATCGGAGGGTGGAGGGAGGATTACTCGACATGGGTCGATGGCCAGCGAGAGTTATAGCGCGCTGGGTCTGGAGGGCGGACACTGGTCACAGAGTAAGAGCCAAGTGGGGCGATCTGAGGGTACGTCCGGGGTATCTTCGGGTGGGCCTGATGAGGAGTCAATAGAGGAGTCTGTAGAACCTAGCTCCGAAGAACGGAAGGAGACTAGGTGGTGGGCCCTATTGTACGAGGGGTATGTAGCCTGGTTCGACCGCACCCGATTTATCCTAGAAAGGGAGGGGGTGGTTGATTACTGGTGGGCTGCCGGTGACTTTGATGACGAGGCATACCTTAGGGCTCTAGGGGTAAGGTGGGATCGCATCCAGGCAGGCCTTATTATCCCAAAGGGGTCCGCAGGGTTGGATTACCCGGTAGAGACCGATGAGCCCCTGTCATGGGTGCTGCCCGGGGTGGCTGGCGACAGTAAGTTGACTAGGGCTTGCCGAGCTGAACGGGCTGTTGCGGCAAAATACAGAAAGTCACATGGGCTTGATTACCCGTATGTCCCAGAACCTCTAATGAGAGAGATAGAGGAAAATAGGGAGAGATGGCTTAAAAACGATATCCAGCACTATATCGTAGATAAAGGGGGAGCCATTAAAGGACTTCAGGCCAAGCAGAGGGTGTCCCAACTTATGCGGGTCTGGAAGATAGGACGCAGTGTGTACATGCACAAAGTGGTGTATTGCAATGAGCGAGGGGTACCACGGGAATACAGCGTGACTGTGCATGATGCCGCGGGGCGGGAGGTGAAGAAGCCAGATCCTCGACATTATTATTGAGTGCCAAATTAGAGTGGTCTGCTTTTTCTTTAGCGCTCCCTGCTGGTCAGTGAGTGAGATGGGCTTGCATTATTATGTCAATGTGATGATGTTTGCCATGTTATTTGTGTGTTCTTTTGCAGTGTTTCCTGGCGCAAGGTACACCAAATTTAGGTCCCAGCCGGGACGGTGGGTATTAACCAGGGGGAGTATGTAGCCATGCATAATAATGACTGCATACCTCTTCCCTGTTGGCAGTAAGCCCTGGTAAGTACAGGCCTGCCAACAGTAGTTATGGAGGTTTTCCCTCACACCCTGGTGTGTTGCCCTGTGTAAGGAAGGGAGTGGCTGTATGCTCTGAGTCCCTGGATAGTGACATCAGAGATGCGCCTGCCCCCTGAGGTATAAAGGGCACAACACTGTCAGTTAGTTAGTGTTAGCCAGCAGTTGTGTGAAGCAGCTGGTAAAATGTATGCTCCTGCATAAGGGATTGGAGGAATACTTTTGTGACCCTAGTGCTGTAACTAGCGGTAGCAGAGTGACCAATCAAGTCTGTCTAAGCCACACTGTGTCCAGGGATCTGGCGCAGTGGTGATCTCCCTAGGAGAAAGGGAATCCCACTTCAATACGGGAGGGCGTACCTGGCAAAGGGACAGCACGGAGAGATGTGCGGCTAGAGCCGGCAGCTGCATGGGGCAGTCTGCTACATCCCAATCAACAATAAAGATGCCATGTTCAAAGAAACCCCCACTGTGTGAGTGTGAGATTAATCAACAGTGGCAGTCACCACCGAGAAGGAGTTCCTCACCAGGACCATCTCCCTGCGGAAGCATAGATCCTGATGAGGTGGAGGCGCTGCACATGAAGTAAGTTGGACTCGTAACCACTACCTCAGATACCTGTCCTGCTGCCATCCTCTATAACACCAAGCGGGAGACTCAGGAGTCCTGTTACTAGCAGGTGCACCACCACACACGACCTTGTAATGGGGACCAGTTAGACCACACGGGCCAATGTGAGATTGGGTGGGTCAGACAAGGGGGGTCCAGCCGTTACATATATATATATATACACACACACACACACACACACACACACACACACACACACACACACACACATTGATTTCTTCATGCGAATTGAATTTGTAGGTAGATTTACAGATACAGTTTGCAGAATGTATTCAGTACAATATTGGCTTGACTAAATTTTTCAAGTGTAAAAATATATATGTGTATATATACACACACACACACACACCACACATGTGAAGAAATGAAAATGGCGGTGAGCCGGACATATCCCAATAAGAAATGTCATCACTGGGCAAAGATAGTACTCAAATAGATTCCAAAGGACATTAAAAGACCAAAAGTAAGATTGGAGGAGGAAAACTGTTGATCACAACTTTGTTTCCCATCTTCCACACAATCGACAGCTCTTGTGTGCAGTTGCAAAACTTTTATTTCTATATTTTGCCCGCTGCACAGTTTTCTTTCCCAGCATTTGGCACCCTGAGTCCAGTCTGGGATGTGTGGAGAATACCTACAGTACCTGCCTGCTTGCGGTGAGGAATCAGAGGTTACCTAAACACTCCCGATGAGTCACAACTGTCGCGAGATCCTGACCGGAGTGAGGAAGTACTCGGCATACAGAGGCGACGTGAACGATGTATCTGCTACACTCGGTGGAGCCCCTGAGACGTTTGCCTTGCTGGTATCCTGCACTGTTGGCGATTGAGTATACTCATAACTGCTTATGTTCTTGATTTGTTTGTGAGTGTGCAATTTTACCTTTTCCAGTCCTCCATAAATTTAATAACTTACTACTCTATGAGTGCGCCTGTTGTTTTTTGTTTCATATATATATATACCATTTTTGTATGAAGGGTTCTTGTCTGGGAACCTTGAAACCCACTGTCTTTTAGGGTAAAGCACAGTCACAGGACCATCCAGCTCTGGTTTAAAGGCTTTACTAACTTTGTCACTCCAGCAGACAAAATCAAGGCAAACAAAAGAATCAAAATAAATCCTAGCTCTATCTGAGCATTAACTAGACAGCAATTCTCTAACTATCTTTGGGTGGCTTTCCCACTTACCAAACAATAAAACAGATATTATAAATCAAACCTGTTACAGGCCAGTGCCTGTCTGTAGCATCCAGCTCACTTAGCTGGAATGAGGGGAGAACTGGTCTAGCCTGCCCTTTCTTATACTCGGTTAATTAAGGTCAGGTGACCTGGGCCTTTAACCCTTAGTGGGGTTAGGTATAATTTGCAAATACAGGGCTTATATATCTCCCATCCACAACTTTACCACCTTTCCTCTCACTATATATATATTATATTATTATTATTATATATTAAAACACACAGTTATACCGCATGCACGCCAAATATGAAAGTTACCCCAAAACTGTCTTAAATATATGATATATAGTCAGTAGACAGTGGTGCTCGATGGATAATGGTATTTATAATGCAACAGAAAAGCATCCATATAGTAAGCACACGGGTATACCAAAATAGGATATAAGTAATTAATTTTATTAATAATGGCTAAAAGCAGGGGATGAAATATTAAAAATGGAGGGGGTCTCCACAAAAACATTTCTAATGACCATAGGGACAAGATATAATACAGAAACAAGTCAATGGTTGTACAAGTATACTGGCGTCATAGGCTGTAAGCATGGCATGAGATGCAATAATGCTGATAGTACCAGCCAACTTGACACAGCCAACCACATAAAGCACACAGTACCTCAGTGCTGCAGAAACTGAGTACTAGAAATCATGGAGAGGATAACATAAGCCTCATCTCATGGTTACTATAATAGATTAAAAAAATTAAAGCCAGTGAGAAAAGGTCAATACCACTTTTTTATCCAAGCTTATTAAACCAGGCTTTTTTAGATGTGGTACATGCTCAGCCTGTAGATACATGCGGCAAACATCTAGCTTCACCAATGCATCTATGTCTCGGACATACTGTATAAGGTGTTGATGTTCCTAAACTGTAAAAGTAAGGGAGTGATCTATCAGCTCTTCTGCCCTTGTGGTCTTATCTATGTAGGCATGACCACAAGGGAGGTTCGGTTCCGTGTATTAGAACACACACATAACATCAAAAATGCCAAACGTGACTTAGATGCTTTTAAAAAAAATCACATCGGTAGAATTAGAATTGTTTTTGTGGAGACCCCCTCCCTTTTTAACATTTCATACCCTGCTTTTATCCATTATTAATAAAATTCCTTAATTATATCCTATTTTGGTATACCAGTGTGCTTACTATATGGATGCTTTTCTGTTGCAATATATATATATACACACACTTACATATAAGAGCATATACTGTAACTTGTGTACTGTACTTGTACTTGTATACATTATAATTTCATATTAAGGTCATACATACTAAGGATTTTAATCTACTGTAAGATGTATACACTCTATTATTATCAAAACAAACAACTGTATTAAAAATAAAATAATACAGTATATAGCTCAATACATGAAATGATTCCAAATAATGAAGGCACCATTCAACTTTCTGATGCATTTCCTAGTTGAAGATTTCTTTTTTGGTGTGCTCTGCAGGCCCTGAAAAAAAAAATAGTGTTTGTTATTAATATTAAACACAAGAAAGTACACTTTTCTAATGCATAGCTTTTTAGCATTTTACTTTACATTTTTCTGCAAAACTAAATAATTATGTGTCTAATTAATATCAAGTAGGCTTACCAAGGATGTCTTCCACACACCGAGAGTCTCTGGGTACCTCAGTACCATAGGGATGCTAGCTGCTAGTAATTTCAAACTTCCCACTCATCTATGCAACCAAGCCTCCTTGTGGATCTGTGTGTCTCCGTTAAAACCTAAGTGTAACACACCAACTGTCTACCAGACTGTAAATCTGGATCTAATCTCTGGAACTGTGATTGGCAAGGGTTTACATAGTTTACATAGTTTCCCGGCTTTCATCTGAAACCATGGAAGACCTGTCGATTAATCATAACACAGATGCTATGTAACAGCCAATCACAGAGAGAGGGCTCACCTTTGATGGACCAATGATGGCCGTGGGAGGTTACAGTGCTTTATGACAGCCCAAAGAGGAAGGCTTAAGTAGAGTGACAAATTCAAACAGATCAATGGGAACTGAGCCGGTGGGGCTAGGACCAAGGCCTCAGTTTCCAGGAACAATGGCTCTGATTTTGAAGGACATGTTTCCCAGACCTGTTTCCAAGCACCTTACAGTCCTAACATTTACATATCAGGCCCAGATTAATTTATGTGCAGTCTGGCTTAGCCCAGCACACATAGCAGTCCGATTGTATTACATTACATATGCATGGGGAATAAACTGTCTTATAGGGAGATACTGTACACAGAGACACACTTGTCAGCAATTTTGGCTAAAATAAGATGGTGTTTAGCCTTTAACATAGGCATCTATTGTGACAAGTAGGCGCAACTGCTGGGCTTAACCTTTAAGGTGCTGGCCAGACTGCTCCTATCGTCACACTTACAGTATGAAGCTACCATTGCTGATTAGCTCACGTAAAGGAAGCTGTCCAGTGGACCACTTTGGGAAATAAGGAATGTCCATTATAAAAGGAACAAAGGGGACATTTTATAGTTGGTTGTTAATGCAAAAATAGAGGTGGCATAAAAATAATAGTGCTGTATGACTTGATTTAATATTAGATGATATGTAGGCGTCAATAGCATATGGTCTAAAAATCTAATGTTAATGTGTTAGATTTTTGCAATTGTCCATGCACATGTTTAATGTCTGAACTAATAACACCTCATATTCTACTATTGATTTTTGGCTCCAGATCAGCTTGAATAAGATCAAATATTTCCAGGATAAAGAGGTAAGAGATGGTACCAATGATGTAACTCATCATCAGGTATCACAAAACAAACTCACTTGAGCCTCATAAATTATTTCTCTGCATCTTTGTCTATTCTCTTTCAAAGCAACCCGTGCCAATTCAACAATACAGCACTCAAAGCAGCCACGGCTTATCAATATCCATGCGTGTGTTTTTATACTGTATATGATTTTATCATGATTTTATACTGTTGCAATGATTTGCACTTGGTGCAAGTAGGTGAATAATTAAGATTCCTTCCTGAATAAAAAATATTAGTTATGCGCACTGTAATGCAAGACAGGTGCTATTTAATGGGTATACACTGATGTTTATCTAATTTAAATAAACTAGGAGCAGAGATACCAGCCATACGCCTGTTTTCATAATTGAACTGTCACCCAACCAAAGTGCCTTTTGTATCTATTAGTTAACAACTCTAAATTGAATTCTTATTTTTTTAGAGGCAACAAACTGCAATTTTCATCCACACAAATATTTTACTCTTTTACTCCAACTCGAAATCCAAAAGCGAGAAGATTATTCCCTCCTTAAAAATAAAGTCACAATTGTATACCATAGATAAGTACATTCAAAGCACACCTTAAAAAGAAAATTAATCTGCAATGTTGATATACTGTACAGTTATAGTCCAATGTTTCAGTCCTTATATCAAGACCCCTTACTAGTTCTTTGGTAAGCTGATAAGTATGCAATGCTATTCATATTTCTATTTACAGAGGGTTTTTCTTTTGCAATACAAACTCTGTGTACATAACTACTCTAATAATATAAGTATACATTTGAGCATGTAAATACAGATGTAGCAGACTTACAGAAATTGCTCCAACTACAACGTTTTAACCGTACAGTATATCACAGAGTTTCTATTAAATACAATGGCTGGGACAATTAAGATTATTGCAACATATCCCACCACAGCACACAAGAGGGAGCAATAAAGACTGTTACATCTGTTGTAGGGAACAAAAAAATAAATACAATAACTTTTATTTAGGGATTTTCAGAGGAAGTACATGTGGTGGGATATGTTGGGATATTCTTAATATATATATAACCTTAATAAGTGTGGTATATATATATATATATATATACATATATATATACATATAGAGGTATCAGTACCGTGTTAGCCGAGCTTCAATAATCAAAAAATAAATAGATGATACCGTTCTGTAGCTAACAAAATGCTTTTATTTGTGCACAAATAAAAGCATTTTGTTAGCCACAGAACGGTATCATCAATTTGTTTTTTGATTATATATACATATATATACATATATATTCATAAAGGCGGGGCGGGGTTGCAGACCTGCCTAAGACATGCAGATGAGCATACAGTTGTATTTACATTTGTATATTTGCTTTGCTGTGGAGGGTTTTTGTCACTTTTTTTACTCACCATAACTTAACTCAGTATTATGGTTGGCCCATCCTTTAGCTTCTTTGCATACCCAGTTAATCAACCCCACACTGATGAGACCCATTAAGGTCGAAACAGCTGTCTGTGGGTGGTTTTCTGGGTATGCACCTTAACCCTGGCTGTGCTCAAAGCTGTGACCATGCAACAAGCTTAAGCCTATAGGGAACCATGTTAAAAATGGTTTTTGTAGCAAAAAGTGTGCTCATTTACATGTCATTTCCCAGAATCCCTTGCTGCAGTGGAAGTGCTGTGTGCTGGGTGATAATGGGGAAAGGCGGGGTTGCAGACCTGCCTAAGACATGCAGATGAGCATACAGTTGTATTTACACACATATATATATATATATATATATATATATATATATATATATATATATATATATATATATATACACACACACACACACACACACACACACACACACATATATACATAATGAATACGAACGATATGTATACAAATATAGAACTATGTATAATTATATTTACCTTGTCTGGAGCAATGCCAAAATAATAATTCCAAAAACTAATATTATTCCTGTAGTGTAAGCAACAATATAGATCACTGCAACTAGAAAAAAAGTTAAATTATTAGATTTTTTTACATTGTGGGAGGGGTAAATATATGTTCTTATACCTTTCTAAGGTGGTTTCTTATCATCAAGCTCCATTATACTGTACTATAGGTTAATGTACCTGAATGGCTCTAATTGCTATCTAAGTCAATGGGAGTTAACGCCTGTTTAGGTGCATTAACCGTAATGAAGCTTAATGAATGGTTTGGCAAAGTTTTATTTGGTGTACTATACCGTGTAAGTGAAAGTAACATTAAGGTCATGTCTCTCTTTTTTTTTTATGGTCACATTTCCTTGCGGATGTTCTATTTCCAATGTCCTATTTATTTCAATGCAAAGTTGACTTTCTGTACTTCTGAAGCACTTTCTATTTATGAATCAGTTAAACTGTTAAACAGTTTGCTCAAGTTAGAGATGTACAAATGGTAAACAAAAAGCAAACATTTTGAAAACTAGCAGGAGCTAGGGTAAGTTGACAAGAACTGTAAGAGGTGTAGCGATCGGTGATAGTACAGAGAGCTTAAAACAGCAGTCCAAGCTGCTGTTTAAAATAATAAATAAAAAATTCCCTTTAATATGTGAACCAATACAATCCACACAATGATAAGTAATTAGTTAAGTTGCCGATTGAGCCGTTCTCCTTTGATCGATCGGCGAAGATTCGGCCTGGGGGTTCACCAACTTTAAAGCCAAAGTTGGATACAAAAGTAACAATATGAGGTGTTTTTCAGTCTTTGATCAAACCAATTAGTTGATTAGATACAGGTACTGTAAAACTAAATGGACCTACAATGAATTGTTCAAAGATATTTATTCCTTAAAAATGATTACTTGTTTCTAATATGACATTAAAAGAAGCTACCGCATCCCCCTGTTGCCACGGCTTTTGTACATATTGAATAGTTAATGGATCTTTATTGAACGGTGTGAAGTAATCATTGAGTTTAGCCTAGACTAGATTAGCATGACTGTACCGTATGTGTGCCTTTTCATTTTACTCTGTATATCCTAAAATATTTTATAACAACACAACACATAAAAAAAATAGTTTTTAATATGACCTTAATGCCACAAAATCCTATTTTACTCAATAACATAAAGGAGATCACATTGAAATAAAATGAAAATATTTCATTTCAAAACATGGGAACCTGTTGTTTACAGTATGTTCATGCATCACAGTTTCCATTTCAATTAAAGTGTACCAGAACTAAAAATACACAAGAAAGCATGAGGCATGATAAGTAGGAGACACGGGACATGAGACAATGAGGCAAGGCATGCTAGCCCTAATCCACAAAAGGGTGCTGACGTTTAGCACTCCCTTACTCCCAATCCTATGAATGGGAGCTGAGGATTGCTAAATTCAGGGACAGGTGTACTGTAAGTGGTGCATTGCCTTGAGTGAAAGCAAGCTCAAACAATGCGCATTCCTCCAAATCTTGAGTAATTATATTGGACAATTGTTCAAGAAATACAGATAACATAATGAAAATGAGAGACAGTGACTGATCTGCAGCACATATCAGTGTAACATCGTTATTAAAAAGTAGAAAAACATAGAATTAGTAGACACCACATTGATATCGATTAGTGGATAGATACAAGTCAAATTATTGTTTGTATTGATGTTGAATGCAGTAGGGTATCTTATTGGGGCAAATTAATCAAAGTATGTTGGCTGCAAAACTGGTAAAAAAAAATAGTACTAGATTTTTGGACAGAATCCCAACAGATTCTCAGATGCTGCAACACGTGAAGGGGGCCATCTACTGGATCCTGGGGAGCAGCATCCTCCCAGCCTACAGGCTCTTAGAGAGAATGAAGCAGCAAACCTAACTGCAATATATTCCTGTTCCTCAATTAGGAGAGCAGGTGAGGGAAACCAGAACCATTGTAAAGTCTGGTATGGATTTCCTGTCCACCAGCCTTAGTGACTGTGAATCTGTGGAGCGGGTCACTTCCATACTGTTAGGATCGTGGCTAGGCTCCGCCCCCCTGAGGTGGTACACAGTGGTGCGCAGAACTCTACCTGCATGTGCGTGCCAGTCAACCAAAACATCCGTGGAGGTGCGCCCCCGCATAGCGCCACAGCGCCTGCACTCACTGATGATGTACTCGCCCTATGCCGCACTCTACCTGCGCAGGATACCCAGGAAGGGTATCAGCTGCCTCTCACCTACAGCAAATCTCATCTCCTCTGATCGGCTCACAGCCTTTGTCTGACCTCACTCTGTCTGCAGCCTCCTGATTGGTTCACACTCCCTTTATTTACCATTCCTGATTCCTATGCACATTGCTGAGCATAAACTAAGGGTAAATGTGCTGTGCTCGCTGCTTGAAGTCTGTCTGTTTCCAGTGCTTGTCTGAACCTGTGCCTTGACCCCTGCCTGTACCCGGACCATCTCTTCTCTAACTCTGAACTTTGGTTGACTTTGTATTCCTTCTCTCATCTCTCCTTGACCACGGCTTACGGATATTGACCATTCTTTGCTCTCCAACCCTGGACCATGGCAAGTACCACGACATACCCGAACTCTCGTACCCTAACCCGGCTGCACGACTCTTACTACACACACCAGACCCGGCTCCGTGGTTATAGGCTGGCGGTTAAATACATTCCCACCTCAGCCCTGCGTCTAAGTCCTGTTTGTGGTGAGCGCAGCGTGACACATACTATGTCCTCTCTTTCTTCTATAAATCAGACAGAAAACTGCCCACTATCCTGGGACTATGTCACACCACAATTAATCAATTCACTACAAAATGGTAAGATCAAGGCACCAGATGAGGTAGATATAGTAAACCCCCCGAAATTAGTTAGATCACTTCAATAAGAGTCCTGTGGTACTATTAGTGCCCCTGGTGAACAGGAGTAGCTGATGTACTGATAATGTAGGTATAAATAGTTATATCTTTATTTGTGGAAAAATAGGGACAATGCCAAGCTTAGATCAGCTATTAACAAGTTAAGTATTCCCAATAGAAGGGGTACCCGCAGGTAAGAAAATCGGGTGTGTATAAATTGCCCAGAGAGTACAGGTACAATGGTGCCTCCAAAATATCCCCCTGCAGGTCCATGTCTTCCGATGCCATCAAGAATACATGAAATACAATACAATCTAATGGCCCCTTACCCCTTAATCACCTTAGTGATTAATAATCGCTATAGTAATTAAGGGGTTAACCGCCATCCCCCGCTACCCACCCGGGAGGCCTAACCACCTACCCCGGCCCCACTATACCATGTATATTTCTTTTATTATTGTGTATTTTTGGCCTTAATGATTTTTGTTAGGTTGACCATTGAGTGCTATAGTGGCTTATCATGTCCATGTAATATGGGTATGATGTACCACTGTGCCAATCAATGGGTAGAGGGTGGGTAAAATACAGCCGAATTGGATGGTTAGGCCTCCCAGGTGGGTAGTGGGGGACAGGGGTTAACCCCTTAATTACTATAGGAGGTTATTAATTACTAAGGTAATTTAGGGGTTACAGTACCGACACACTTTATTCGAGTGTGGCCGGTACCGCAAGCCGGGAGATTTCCCGGCTTGCTAGTGGCCGCCCCTCGGCATGCCGCGCGTCATAGACGCGCGGTCACGCGTCTTCGGGAGCGTGCGCCCCCTGCACGCGCGTCCAGGGGCTCCCCGAGGGAGCCCTGGTGTCCCGCGATCGCGGGACAGCGGCAGGGGGTTCCGGGGGACCCGGCGGACCCGGCAGCGGTAGGGAGAGCGCCCCGATCGGAGGGCGCTCTTCCGCTGCTTCGGCGCGTGCCCGTCACTCTCGGGCGCGCGCCAGGCTACTGCTGCGGCCAAGAACGGGCAAATGCTCGAATAAACTTGGCCGCAGCAGTAGGTGCCATTAGATCATATTTTTTCATGTATTCTTGCTGGCATCGGAGGACATGGACCTGGACTATGCTGACGTGGACATCCTTCATGATGTCAGGGGTGTGTAGAAAGTTTTATTTTATATATATTTATTATATATGTAATTGCGACGTGATTAAAGTATTGAGACTTGTAAACACGACATTGTCAACTATCTGACTTTGTCTTTCAAATTTGAATATTCTATATTTGTGAATCCCAAGACAAACTGTAACTCACCATTATGTAAAGCGTGTGGACCAGTAAGTATCAGTTGTTTCTCTTGTGTATCACTGTAGGGTGCATGGATGTTTCTTGCAAGAACTGTTTCTAAAAATAAAATAAAAATTAACAAAGTAAATAATTTTAGAAAGCAGACATTGTAATGTCCTTAAAATAGTATAGTGGTAAAGTGAACACAGGCGCAAACAAATAAAAAGTGGACACTAATAATAAGTGACTAATCAAAAACTTAAATAAATGAAAAATGTGATAAAATTTAAGTAAATACAGTTTCACCCCCTGCTCTGGAACTCACTGGAAGGGGTAGTCTTCACTCTTCCCCCACAGTAACAGCAAAACACACAAAATCCACGGGGAGCATTGGGAGGAAACAAAAATAAATTTAAGTGCAGCAAAAATGACAATGTGAAAAAAGCCTTCAATTGACTTGCTCTAATGAATTGACTACTTACAAGATGTAAGAGTCAAAAAGGCAGGGTTGACTCAAACGGTCAGAGGTAAGTGGATGATGCAGTTGTCATCAAAGTGGATCAGGTCCCCAGGATCACGTACCCCAATGTAGAGAGAAAAACTGGCATAGCGCAGATCACTCAAGATAAAAACAGCTTTATAACAATAAAATATTATACTCACATTCTAACAATAAAAAACGGGCATAACATACTGCATTAGTGTAGGAAGATTTTAGCCAGCTGGCTCACCGTCCCACAACGTTCCCCCACTCCTCCGCCTCCGCCTCGTCAGCTGTTTAGACTGCTCCGACTGGCGTGTGACGTCACTTCCGGGTTTCGCCGCTCGGTGAGGGCTGGATCCTCCTGCAACTCCTCTGCTGTATGCTCCTCTCTGAATAAGACTCCCACTCTACGCGTTTCGAAAGCGACTGCTTTCTTCCTCAGGAGTGTCACAAACGCGTAGAGTGGGAGTCTTATTCAGAGAGGAGCATACAGCAGAGGAGTTGCATGAGGATCCGAGCGGCGAAACCGGAAGTGACGTCACACGCCAGTTGGAACAGTGTAAACAGCTGACCGGAGGCTGAGGCGGAGGAGTGGGGGAACGTTGTGGGACGGTGAGCCAGCTGGCTAAAATCTTCCTACACTAATGCAGTGTGATATGCCCGTTTTTTATTGTTAGAATGTGAGTATAATATTTTATTGTTATAAAGCTATTTTTATCTTGAGTGATCTGCGCTATGCCAGTTTTTCTCTCTACATTGGGGTACGTGATCCTGGGGACCTGATCCACTTTGATGACAACTGCATCATCCACTTACCTCTGACCATTTGAGTCAACCCTGCCTTTTTGACTCTCACATCTTGTAAGTAGTCAATTCATTAGAGCCAAGTCAATTGAAGGCTTTTTTCACATTGTCATTTTTGCTGCACTTAAATTTATTTTTGTTTCCTCCCCATGCTCCCCATGGATTTTGTGTGTTTTGATGTCCTTAAAATAGGCAACAAATATAAAGATCTAATTAAAATTCTCTTTTCTTACAATTTTTCTGACTCTATTAGGAAGCATCAGGATCACAATAGTAGTTAGGCTACATGATTGTATGACTTACAAAACCAAGATCCTTGTTCTGATCATATAAGCGTATCCAAATAGCATACAAGAAGTGAATATATCTCATAATAAGTCAGCAACACTGTATCTACAAGCCTTTGTAAGTTCTTACAAATAATTATCTGACGCAACACATTTCCCTCAATAAAAACAGCTTTATTGATTTATGAAATTTGTTAATATGTTAACTAAGGAGAAGTGCTTTTGATGCCCATGATTGTTTTTTTTTATTTATTTTTTTGATTTTTGTAAAAAAGTTTATGTAAAATAATTGAATAAGTTCTCCTCTGTTCCTTTGGAGGGCTGTACAAATGTTTTTAATATAGGTATAAGTTAGAATTAAAGATTTTCTTATTTTTTGGATTTAACTTTTAATTTTTAATTTTACAGTTATTATATGTTTTTGTATATATATGGTACAATCTGCCTGAAAAGGCTCATCAATTTAGAATCCTTTTATGTGCTATATGGTTGGTGTGTTCCTTCCCCCGTTAGTGTGGTACATTTATGGGTGTCTCCTTAGGTTTATGGGGCATTACCATGGTTATCTCCCTCAGGGTGGTCGGTTACATTAATTATTGGCCATTATTGTTGCATGCAATGCCAGAGAGCCATACATGCGCATGCGCGAGTATTGAGGACTTTAGTGGTTCCCTCCTGCGGGATCAGGGTCTGTCTTTTTCATTTAGCACAATCTGCGCATGCGCGGTAAGACGTGACTAACCTGGAACGCATCTCGCGAGATTTGGCCCTTCATTGCCCTGCATTGCGTGCCATGGAGCAGGTGTATATGGGAGGCGGATATCTCGGCGGCCAAACAGGTAAACAGCCACTTCTGGTATAGCGCTGGCTCAGCTTTGTGCTATTAGGTCATTATGCAAATTCCAATTAGCGTTTTTTGGCGCCAAACGGCAGACTGTCCCTATATATAGGGTGTAGTGTACCATGTTTAACTGACTTCTTGATAAAGTGCAATTTTCACTGCACGAAACACGTAGAAGGTTGCAGCCTTCCGTTTTTAATGTTCCTCTAATAAAGAAGATTTTTGCCAGACCTGCTATCACCTTCTTGCTGTGCGTTGCATCAACAAACTCTGTACTGGATTCTTCCCATTGGCGACAGCACGCAAACTGAGAGGATCCCTGGTGACTTCAAACCATTTGTGAGTAATACCTGGGGCCAGCCCAATGAGGTGAGGGGTGGGTGTTCTTATGCAACTACCCCTGCCTTCAGGGTAAAAAAGGAGCCCTTTATTAGGTTGCACATTATTCATGTCCCAGGAGTTTGCCTCTGTAATTATTATTGATGGGATTTCATGCTTGAGCACCATAATACCCTTTCTGATTGTATGACTTGTCTGTTGACAGTTTTTTTGGGGAGGAGGTGTTTCTACACTAACTAATAACTGAGATGAAAGTGTCACATTTCAGACATTGATTAACAGTGCTTTTGAGATAATACTGTATTTACAGATGCACTATACAGTAGATGTGTAATATGCGACACAATAGTATAACCAGACATTTAAAAAGTTATGGTGTGTTTAAAAAGTGACCAAAACCCTCCAACATACAGTACAGTGTACAACAAATAAAAATGTCAATTGTGGGTACTGTACATTTGCATATCTGAGACAGGTCTGCAACCATGTCTTTCCCATTATCGCTTAGCAAACAATGGTTCCACTGCAGCCAGGGATTCTGGGTAATGACATGCAAATGAGCACTCACAGTGAGTCACTTTTATCTGTATCCATTTTAACATGGACCACTATAAGCTTATGCTGCCATATTACACAGCTTTTCAGGGTTAAAGAAGTTTGTCACAAATTGCACACGTGTAAGCATGTGACTTGTATATGTGACAAGAGTTACTACACACAGCTATCAAGCTGACAAATGTATCTCCCCACAGGGTCCCTAAAATGAATTCTAGATCCCCATAATCCATCACAAATGTCACCTTAAACACTACCACCACCAAATATATTTCAAGATCTAGAATTTTCTGAATCTTTGGTCTCTGTTTACGAAGACAAATATATAATTAGCACACAAAAAACAATCGTAGCAAAATGTGTTAGAAATGCACTTTTCTTCAAAGTTCAATTTGAGCTACCACTCAGTTTACGATTCATTGATTAGCTTTTGAGTCTGTCTACACCACAGCGGTCCTAGATGCATTAAGAACACAAAATATTGAAGAAGCGTACATTGATAATAGAGAAAAAATTTGAGAATAGCATGTCAACCATTAGATTACATGAATAAACAAGCAAGAAAAGGATCAGCAAGGTAGTGTGACAGGGAGACACCAGGTCACCAAAGCTTTACAGCAACACTAGATTTGTTCAAGATATTAGATTGGGGAAAGCCAAATAATAATAATAATAATAATAATAATAATAATAATAATAATAATAATAATAATTAAATGAAAATATAAATCGTTTTAAATATAATTTAATTAATATTAGTTTGGGATAATTCATTTTTTCATGGTACATTTTTCTTCCTACAAAAATATATGAGAGAAGAGAACTTACTTAAACAGGACTTGCTATGCAGCATGTGGTAATACAGATTGCATAAATGTCGTTCATCAGGGTTCAGTGCTATACTACATGTGCACTGCATTTGAAGCTTTGTTCCAAGAATGCCAATGTATGCAGCTTTGCAATCATCATTTCCAGAGCATGTCAGATCTTCATTGTTCACACCAAACCAACAGCTTTCATCGTTATGACACGTGGTTGTATGCTCCCAACATTTTGACTGATATTTTTCATATCTTTGCCTGAAGAAAAGTGTAACTATAATCATAATTTTGTACATGTGCTAGGTTGCAAGAACCTAATAATATGTGTTACAGAGAGTAAAATAGTGTGCAGGTAAGTATATCTGTGCATTATAATTAGAGTCTTTCATTAACATATTATACTGTATACAGTATAGAGCTATTCATTTTTACAATATTCTTCTTCTCATAGAGGCTATATTTCACAGGAAGCTTACTATTTTGGTGACATTATTAGCCAATTGTTTGATGGGGTATTACTAAATGGTGCTACAGTAAGCCTTGGTTCACTCAATTAAATAGTTTTTTTTTTTTAAGTATACCAAGGCTTAACACTGTTTAGTAAGTTTACTTCCATATTTACTTAGCAGTACTATGCTATGAGACACGTTCTGAAGACATAATAAACCTTACAGCCCTTTACTCTAAATAGGCAATTTTGGGTCAATGGGAGGTGTTTTATGGAGTAGATTCAGATATATTGGTGCATCTCACCTACTGCCCCCTCATAACTCCTGTTGTTTTTGTTTTAACTCATCAATATAGAATTTACTAGACAAAACAATCTGCAATGTTGCAGAGTCATAAAGTAACAATATTCTGTATGTACTATTACTGCTACACAAATCAATGTACATGTATTGTAAGGTTAAAATACATCATTGTGCTATCAACAAATACATGTTATGTATGACCAGGGAGTGTCTTAGTGGTAGCAGCACTGTGTCTGGAATGGGTAAAACGGATTAAAATCCCAGAGCCAGCTCCTTCTCACTTTGAGCAAGTTACTTTATCTGCCAGTGTGTCAGATGACAAAATTAAGTAATTTCTTTGGAACTGTAAGTTATTATGCCTGTAAAGTTCTTTTAACAAAAATTCACACTGTACTATGTAACTATGTGTTATATAACAAAATTATATAAATATATACTTTCTACTAACCTGCACAGTTCATCTTCAAGGCAACTGCGAATTACATTGATACAGGAAGTAGTTGGATCTGTGCTCATTACACATGATTTGCTATGAAGAACATCTCTGGTATGTTGACAGTCCTCATCAGATTGAGCGCAATCACAAAAAGCCAGCATTTGAGCAACATTAAAAGGCATATAATCATAAGATGATCGTGTAGTTGTCTGACAGTCATTTACATTGCATACATTTCCATTGACAGAGCAAGCCTTTATATGTTCAACCAAGTATCTATTACACACTGGATCTCTAATGCAAAGTGTTGCAACATCTAAACAAGACCATGGACTTCCGTATTCTAAAAAGAGATAACCATAAATCATCACATTTAATTATTTCCATTTGAAAAATTCAAGTAGTTACTAAATGAACGTTTACCATAGTAACTTATTTGGTAATTTATCTACTTACCTGCCCATGTGCAAAATTATTTGTGAGATGTGATTTATTATTAGATCTCTAAAAGATATATTCATTGAAGATAGTTGTCAAATTAATACTAAAGATAAGGAATGTCACAGTTTGCTTATTGGTTTAATGTGTTTTGGAATCAAAAAAGTTAATATTGACAATAGCGGGAGTGACAAAGGGAAGTATATTGAATACTGTATAGAAGTTGTATACTATGGACAAACATGAACTTAATAGAGAAGTTGATTGTTGATTGATCTTATGTAAAATTGTTGATCTGTATACCTTGCGTTTTGTATTGTGTCAATATTGTATACGAGTGTCTTTGTCGCGATATGAAGGTTCAAGGATAAGTGTTAGTGGACCACAACGAAATCAAATTGATTCCAAAATTTGGAAGAAGTTACTGTATTTTTCGACTTCAATCAAGAAGCAAGAAAATGTCGATAATCATGTTGAGGTCCTCTGTTATATATCTTTATATGTTCCTAAATTAACTGTTGACAAATCTCTCTCGTTTTTTGGGGAATTCATTTTTATTTTAGTCTCCTAGTTTGCTGTTGTTGTCTATGTTTTTTTCTCTAAGTTGAAAGTCTCTTTACACAAGCATATTGCATTCCATGTGAGACTACCGCCTGGATTCACAAAGTTCCTGTAAAAGGTACAGTGTCAGAGATCGACCCAACATTACCTGCCATTTACTTGAATCGCTGTTAACACACCCCAAGCTACGAAAATGTTTATCCAAGCTTTTTAAATCCCCGGTATGCATGCTTCCAATAGGTTGCACAGCAGGAAATTGACACCTCTCTCTTGGTGCATGCATGCAGTCTCTGCAAATCAACTTAATGCAATTGTCACAAACTTTCATTTACGGTAAATCCTATAATATTGATATATGATTACCAAACAGTATTAAGTTATTCCCAAACAATATAGTGCACCAAACAATGTGTTAATTACTTTATTTCCCCCCCTCTGTGACATAAGGCACAGTACTGCCTTGAACAAATGTATATTTGTTAATAAATTAAATACAAGTAATCTATAAATTGCTTAAAAAAAGATTTACAACAATGTTGTGACTTGAAAAGTTCAAAGTACTTTACCAAGATTGGCTAGTGAGCTTAGCTTCCATTCTAACTTGATGTTGATATATGATGTATCTAAAACAGAAGAAATGGTACACACTGTAAGTAATAAACAATATAAACAATATAGCATACTATATTTTAGTTTGTTTTAAATGCCACCCTTATTTATGCTGGAATTATTTGTTAATATGGTCATGAAATGATGATTATATGAATTAAAAGGCTCCAAAGATAAAGTGTAGTAAACATGTTTTGATTCTATGGTATTTATCAAGGTGTCCCAGTTATAAACTGAAGCAACATTGGAAGAAATAACCCCAGATTTAAAAAAAAGTAAAATTGTTTTGTATTGTATGTCTTTATTTATATAGCGCCATTAATGTACATAGCGCTTCGCAGTAGTAATACATGTGGTAATCATATAAATAACAGATAATATAAATAACAGATCATGGGAATAAGTGCTTTAGACATAAAAGTAACATTTCGGAAGAGGAGTCCCTGCCCCGAGGAGCTTACAGTCTAATTGGTAGGTAGGGAGAACGTACAGAGACAGTTGAAGGGAGTTCTGGTAAGTGCGTCTGCAGGGAGCCAAGCTTATGTATCATGTGTTCAGAATATCCACAGTGCTATTCATATGCTTCTTCAAGCAAGTGTGTCTTAAGGTGGGTCTTAAAGGTGGATAGAGAGGGTGCTAGTCGGGTACTGAGGGGAAGGGCATTCCAGAGGTGTGGGGCAGTCAGTGAAAAAGGTTTAAGGCGGGAGAGGGCTTTAGATACAAAAGGGGTAGAAAGAAGACATCCTTGAGAAGAACGCAAGAGTCTGGATGGTGCATAACGAGTGATTAGGGATGAGATGTAAGGAGGGGCAGAAGAATGTAAAGCTTTAAAAGTGAGGAGAAGAATGGAGTGTGAGATGCGGAATTTGATCGGAAGCCAGGAGAGGGATTTCATGAGGGGAGATGCTGAGACAGATCTAGGAAAGAGTAGAGTGATTCTGGCAGCAGCATTTAGGATAGATTGTAGGGGAGACAGGTGAGAGGCAGGAAGGCCGGACAGCAAATGACTCACACCACACACTTCATGTCCCACGCCTCCTGAAAGATTTCCACACTGCCTATTTTGACAAGCAATGTCCAAAGACATGAGGAAAAACCTCATGAAGGGACTTCTATCAGGCCCAACAAGATTGAAACCCACATCCTCTGCTGTTCAGGGCCAAAGCTCAAGAAGTAAGTGAACCAAACTGCTGGATATCTCAACTGATGCAGCAAATGTTTAATCTCTACTACTCACACCTGTAGCTTTTAATGGAAGCTAGGGAGAGGGGGCTACAGTACATGTGTGAGCAGTAGAACTCAAACATATGCTGTGACACTGGAGCTATCCAGTAGCTGGTTTAGCTCCACTACTATAACTGTTGCACTGAATAGCAGATCTTGTGGGTTTTGATCTTGTTGGGCCATATGGTTGGAGGAAAGGAAATTTCACCAGCAACAAAAAGAAACTGTTCTTTACAGTAAGGGCAATTAAAATGTGGAATTAATTACTCATTGAGATTATGATGGCAGATACAATAGATATCTCCAAAAAATGGTTGGACCTTTTTTTTTTTTATAAAGGAATGATATACAGGGACAGACCACATAAGTAAGCATGGGAAGGATGTTGATCTAGAGAGAAATCTAATTGCCAATATTTAGCGTCAGGAAGGAATATATGTTTCCCCTTATGAGACATCATTGGATGAGGTTTTCACTGGGGTTTTTTGCTTGCCTTCTTCTTGATCAAAATACTGTAAATATAAATATAGGATATAGTATGTGTCGTCTAAATTTCGCATAGGTTGAACTTGATGGACATACAGTATGTATTTTATCAACCTCATCTACTATGTACAGTAACCATGTAACGTCTACATCATCACTCAGGTGGTTAATACTATGTATTTTCTTTGCTCATTTATAGAAGCAGAACATACTGCTGCGGCCAAGTTTATTCGAGCATTTGCCCGTTCTTGGCCGCAGCAGTAGCCTGGCGCGCGCCCGAGGGTGACGGGCGTGCGCCGAAGCAGCGGAAGAGAGCCCTCCGATCGGGGCGCTCTCCCTACCGCTGCCGGGTCCCCCGGAACCCCCTGCCGCCGTCCCGCGATCGCGGGACACCAGGGCTCCCTCGGGGAGCCCTGGACGCGCGTGCAGGGGGCGCAGGCTCCCGAAGACGCGTGACCGCGCGTCTATGACGCGCGGCATGCCGAGGGGCGGCCACTAGCAAGCCGGGAAATCTCCCGGCTTGCGGTACCGGCCACACTTTAATAAAGTGTGTCGGTAGTGTAACCCTTCCATCCAGTAAGACTGGATTTTGCTTAAGATATTGGTGAGATCATAAGATATAGGGAGATATTCTCCAAAATAAAAGTGGCATGTCAACAATGTTGATAACTAGGAATGAAACTTGTGCAATATTCTTTACTTACCTGGGTTAAAAACTCCAAGATCTTTATTTCCCAATGCGTGTGTTAACATTTCTCTCTCTTTGGCATGCTTTAAACAGGTATTATTGTAAATACTATTCCAAATGTTTACACATTTCTCTTTTGTTGGATTTGAACATATACAGTTTCCCAGGATGGTTGGTTTTAATTCATTCCAAGCTGACAAACACAGTTGTCCTGCACCTTGAAGAACACATCTGTTTGCATCTATGATGCAAAGCCGCCTGAAGTTTTCATACAAAGAAAAGCAATTTTGGTTTTCTTTGCATAATTGTTTTGCAAAAAGGCAGTCGTTTACTTTCCCTCTGGGAGTAACAACTATTATTCTTGAATGTTGTGTGGAGATTTTCTGAATAACAGATATTGCAGACTCAATAGGTTCAGTAGGACTTGTATGCACTGCATGTAAAAACAAAACAGACAATATACATTAGATAATCTTTTCACAATAAAAATGTAACATGTCTTCACTGGAATGTTTAGTCATATCCAAGTACCATGCATTAGTTGAAAATGAGAGAGAGAGTGACGGAGAGAGACTGAGAGACTGAGAGAGAGAGACAGAGAGAGAGACTGAGAGAGAGAGATGGAGAGAGAGACGGAGAGAGAGACGGAGAGAGAGACGGAGAGAGAGACGGAGAGAGAGACGGAGAGAGAGACGGAGAGAGAGACAGAGAGAGAGACAGAGAGAGAGACTGAGAGAGAGAGACTGAGAGAGAGAGAGACTGAGAGAGAGACTGAGTGAGCAAAAGAGTGTGACAGAATTTTTGAACTGTTAAGTTGCTTTCACTTTAAGTTTATTTTGAAAAAGTTATAGTTAGTTAAACAGTAGTTATATTTCAATAGTTAAATCGTTATAGTTTGTTAATAATAGTTATTAAGTATAGGCACATTTGTAAGTTCAAAATCCAAGCTTTGTGAACTTCAAAGTCTGTTCAGAATTTCAAGTCGAACTTTTGATAGAAGTTTAAATCTGAGCAAAATTTGAGCCCAAAACTTAGAAAATGAGCAAACTTTTTGAAAAAAACATGCAAACGTTTGCAAATAGAGATGCAGCCACGTGCATTAGAACCCTTGCCTGGGAAATTCTGGGGCAGTCTCACAGTAAATGCCTCAACATTGCTGCAACATTGCCTCAACATTTCTGTGAGATTCTTAATGGCCCATCGGATTAACACAGCAGGGGTCCCTGCTGTCCCATTCAAACGCGTCAGAGGATTCATCTGTGCTTTTAAATTTATGACTGTTATGCCGCAATAAAGTTTTTTCATTTTGACACATGCCTCCAGCCCTTCTATGCAAAGCTGTGCGCATCCCGTTCTCTTCTCTTCTTCATCTACATTCCAAGACTGCAGCACGCATTGGAACACGAGTCCCTCGTCATACCCACAGAAACAAGTAAGATTGGAAATGATGATGTGAGTATATCAAACAATATACTAAGACATTTAAGTGGCTATGTTGTGTTTTACCTAGCAAGTGTGGTGTGTAGCCTTCAGAGAAATTCATTGTGGAGCCACGGGAGAGTCAAGACTTACCCCGAGGGGGATTGCCATATATATTGTGGCTAAGGTCAACGGCTGTTTACTCATGGACACTAGAGCTCTATATTATGGTTATGACACATTGTCAGGGTACTTGCACCACATGATGTATGGGCTAGATGACACCCCGCTTCAATTGGGAGTGTAGCCCTCTTTCCTACGCTCTAGAGTGACTACGGGTACTGCACACACCTGTTGGCTCAAGGAGATCTGGGCCTCCGCTAGCTGGGAGCCTAGGGGTAATAGTTATCTTATTGGCAGCGCCTCCACTTTCCTAGGATCCCCATTGCGTAAGATTCCCCTGGGTAAGAACAATAGCAACACACATCACATTGTAACTGTTTACTGTAGTACTGATAGAACCTTATCTTATAGGTATCGCAATAACACACATATAAAACATCAACCAACTTCTTATAATATAACCCTAGTGGCCCGGCCACTCTCATAAGGAGAAATGTCACTGTCCCGTCACCGCATGCCCCTACACCGTGTCCATGTAACTGTATTTATGTATATAGGCTCAGTCCTTTGGCCACTCCGCTTAGTGTCCCCAAAGAGTGTTCCCTAAGGCGGGATCAGCGCCTGTTGACCGGTGTTGGTGCACTTTAGTAAATACCTTCCAGTCACTGTGGTGACCGGCAACAATTTCACAATGGATCCGCCGATCCAGCGCAGTCTCTCACGAGTAGTGGATGATGCACAGCAGCCTGGGCCCAAACGTCTGTCACCAACCGCAGCTCCGCGATACTGTGTCCCTATCTGTCTATGCAGTAAGGGGTATGAGTCGCTACCAATATAGGACGTCCCTGCAGCACCACAAGCTATGGTGACTCAGGGAATATACTGGGGCCTGAGGGGGAATCTGCCTACACAGGTGGGTCACTGACCGCCTGCACACACCTCTCCCCTTGCTCCTCCGGTGCCCTCTGGCTAGCGTGGTCTCTCCCCCATGCTTCCCTTTCCTGCCTCTCGCAAATCCTGCACTCCTATTTGCTCCCTGGCATCAGGTGACTTTGCTGAGGCTCCTGGGGGTTGTAGTTTACTTGCTGAACCTCTTCTCATTGGCCGCCTATTCGCGTGCTTTGCTCTGCGCATGCATGAACTCTCTCCGCTCTGACAATCACTCCTAACTATTGCGCAACAACATGGCGGTGCCCTGTGCTATCGGGCCGCTGCGGAACCTTCCAAACACTTCCTGCAAATACACGCTGCAGCACAGGTAGAAGCAACCTGAGACATCCCTACAGGAATATAAAGCGCGTTTTTACCTGTTCCATCATCCCCTCATTAGTGATCTATATAAACTGATGTTCCACAGCCATTTCATCAGCATTAGAGCACCCATTAGGGATTTATTCCCTTGTCTACCTTAATACAAATCATGAAGGCCAAAAATAGACAATAATAAAATAAATACACAAGCACCTAAACCCCAACATTAAAAGAACTAAATAGCCTAATAGTACACATCACTAAAATGTATCTATCACCAAAACAGCAAAATAATTAAAATTATGTTATTTCAAAACCTAACAATATAATTAAATAAACACCTACGCAAGCAAACTATTCAAGAAATAAAACCACTAGCCAACCAATCAATTAAATAAATAAAAGCACTAGCCAACAAAACAATTCATTAATTTAAATCACTAGCCAACAAAACAATTAATTTAAACCACTAGCCAAAAAAACAAATAATTAATTTAAAACTCTAACCAATCCTAAAATCTACTAAAAATAAGCCATCCAAATTCCAAACAATTTAATCCAAACAATAAACAGAAATAGAAAAAATAACAATCAATTTTAAACAAGTGTAGCGCTCTTTCCTCCACCCCCCGGGAGATAAGGTGACTACGGTTTGTGTGTGTGTTACCTGTGGCTCACAGGAGATCAGAGCCTCTGCCGCTGGGAGCCTGGGGTATGCCTGATTCGATAGGTGACAGAGCCTCCACCTCCACCATATTTGAAGGATACACACCAATGTGATAAAACGATAACACTTTACTTTTAGCATATAAAGCAATATAATCATGGACAACACTTATATCATCACAGTACTGGCGAAATGCTAATAAGGTATAGCTACCCACCAAGCCTCACACAGCCGTAACCCACCACCGTGTCCCATAAGTCCCACACCCAACCCCAATGTGTGAGACAGCGCTGCTCACTAGTCTAGGTGTAATGGTTGTGCACTTAGTGTAATAGGTACCTGCTAGGTGTTCCAGCACCCGGGCGCACCGACTGATAATGAACATGATACGCTGATCCAGCGATGGAGTCTGCCTCCACGAAAAGTCTGCCTCCCCTTGGGGTGGTATCCAGCTGGAGTGTCTCACATGAAGATAATTTCTATGATGAAATGATGGTCTGGTCCCAAACCACAGGCCGCCAGTGCTGCGCAGCTTCACAGCTGTGTCCCTGATACTGATAAGCTAATGGGGCAGTGTCCCTGTCTAAAGGCCTGTCCCTGTAGCAGCCACAAGCTTACAGGGGAGTCGGGGCCTAGTGCAGGGGTCACAGACACCATGCACATACACCCTCACCTCTCTGTGCCCCAGCTCCGACTAGCGTTGTTCCTGGCTTGCCAAATGTATCCTTTCCCTGGTGCAGGGAATACTGCAGCCCTATTGGCTCTGCTTGGGCACCTGATTGCCTGCCCCTGTGCATGCTGGGGGCTTTAGTCCCCATGGAGCCTATCCTGCAATGGCTGCCACTGCAGCTCTCTCTCTGCACATGCGCGACTCACAGCACATGCGTGGCCAATCGCAACATGGCGGCGCCATGGTTAAATGTTGGTTACAGTATCTCGAACAAACACCACTCTATCATCTCCATCAAATCACAATTGATCAATCCTTCTTTTATGACAATGAAATGCAAATAGAAAATTCTCAAGAAACAATAAGTGAGCTCATAACAATTGACGATAGTCTCGTTACACAACAGCAGACTTTATTATGGAGCGAGGACAAGTATCTGCGCATTGCACCTGGAGAAATGAGCAGACCACACAGTTTATTATCTGACGAGTACGCAGAGGAACTATCATTTCCAAGCATATATCTTGGACAATTCAGAACTTTTCCAGATAGTTTACGTGTAACACCATTTATGATGGCAACCAGCGAACTACGCCATTCTGATCATCGTGCCATCACGCCATATTATCTACTATATGGAGCAATGAAAATTATGCGTTTGAGAACACGCGACTCTCTTACGGTTGCATTTAAATTCATAGGAAAGGACACCAAACTTACACGTCACCAAGTTGAATCTAAACAGTACATCAACAACTGCATAGAGAACAACTTAGCTTTCCTACGTACCATTCCAAATTCTACATATTACTGGGCTCAACGCAAACGTGATTTGTTTGCTATGATTAGACAGCTTGGAAAACCAAACATGTTCTTAACTCTGAGCGCTAATGAACTTGGTTGGCCTCGATTACTTAAAATACTTTACAAGTTCCAAAACAATGGTACAGATATTAGTGAGGCTGATGCAGCAAATTTACATTTCATAGACAAGATTACATTAATTAATGAGGATGCAGTTACATGTGCCATATACTCCAATAAAATTGTTGATGTTCTTATGAATATACTACAGTCAAAAAGATCAAGCCCCTTTGGAATATTCTATGTCATTAATTATTTTAAGTGAATAGAGTTCCAGCATCGTGGAAGTCCGCATGCTCAAATTCTCCTTTGGTTAAATAACGCCCCAGCCGACCCACTTGGTGCAAACAAAACCGACGCCATTGCCATGATAGACCAACTAATATCTGCATCGACTAGCAAAGCTTCTGGGCATATCAAACTTCAAATACACAAACATACATTCACGTGCTACAAGAAAATTGCCACAAATAAGCAACAAATATGTCGTTTTGAAGCTCCATTCATGCCGTGTCGCAAAACAACTATATTAGTGCCAATGCCAAAACAGACCAACGTCAAAAAAAAATATGCTGCTCATTACAAAACAATGTGGAACAATCTAGAGAACAACAATTACGCCAATATAGACGCATTCTTTATGGCCAATAATATACATTCATACGACTATTACTTAGATGTTCTCAGAGCTGGCATTAAAAGACCCAAAGTTTTCCTAAAGAGAGAACCAAGTGAAAAGTGGCACAATCCTTTCAATACTTTCATATTTAACGTTCTACAGTCCAATACTGACATACAATTTATCACTGAAGAATACTTTTGTGCTGCGTATGTCGTAGAATATGTTAACAAAACAAATAGAGGTATCAGTAACATACAACGACAGATAATTAACATCATGAATGAACATCCTGAATTTGATATCATTGAAATTACCAGAAAGCTAAGCATCGACATGCTGAACACCATTGAAATCACAAGCCAAGAAGTCGCCTGGCATTTGCTACACCAACCCATGTCTCAGAGCTCAGTAGTCGTAGTTTACATACCCACTCTCTGGCCCATTGAACGACAGCAACTTAAGAAATCCAACTATGAAATGAATGAACAGGACCTCACAGATGATTCCAGTGATATTTGGAAAGACAACTGGTTTGACAAATATGAGAAAAGACTATTACATTTAGAAGATTTAACATTGGCATCTTTTGTTGCAAATTACACATGTAATGCCAAAAGAGTTTACAAAAAACGACAGTTTCCACGCATCATACGCTACCGTAATTATGACATGGCTGAAGATATTTACGAATATAAACATGAAACATACCATTTAACAACGAGGAGGAGGACATTCTATCTGAGATAAAAATGTGTTACCATATACAATATTATAGGCTAAAGCAGTAAAATTCAGGGCATTATTGAAAACCCTGCTTTCTGGTTAACGTTTCGGGCATTATCCACAGTAATGCCCTGAATTTCAGCAGCTTGCAAAATGCAGTTTTCAATCTGTTTATTCAGCTTTCAGGACAGCTGAGACAGGGCAGGGGATTGGTTTGAATTAAGTAAAAGCTCTGAGACATGGCAGGGGATTGGTCAAAAAGTATCAGCCACGGTTTGACTCCTCCCCCTCCCGAGCTGACTGAGATTTTCTGAGCAGATTCCGTTGAATTGGGAGGGGGGGAGAGAGTCTGCAAAGAAGTAAGTGTGTTGTGTATAGAGGTGCAGTGGGGTGTGTGTGTGTGTGTGTGTGTGTGTGTGTGTGTGTGTGTGTGTGTGTGTGTGTGTGTGTGTGTGTGTGTGTGTGTGTGTGTGTGTGTGTGTGTGTGTGTGTGTGTGTGTGTGTGTGTGTGTGTGTGTGTGTGTGTGTGTAGGGGGTGTGTAGAGGTGCTGTGTTGTGCTGTGTTGTGTGTAGGGCTGGGGGAGAGAGTGCAAAGTTTAGTAAGTGGCTGCATTTTTTATTGTGGCTGCCGTGTGTGTGTCTGTGTGTGTTGTGCTGTTGTATGTGTAGCAGCAGTTTGTGTCAGTGTAGATCTGATGTGTGTGTGTGTATATAGAGCTCCAGTGTGTGTGTGTGTGTGTCTGTGTCAGTAGCAGTGTTTATGGGTGTAGCATGTGTGTGTAGCAGCAGGGTTTTTGTGTTTGTGTAGAGCTGCTGCTGTGTGTGTAGAGGTGATGTGTAGTGTGTAGAGGAGATGCTGTGTTGTGTGCCTAGAGCTCCATTGTGTGTGTGTGTGTGTGTGTGTGTGTGTGTGTGTGTGTGTGTGTGTGTGTGTGTGTGTATGTAGAGGCACTGTGTTGTGTGTGGTGTGCTGTTTTGTGTGTGTGTGTGTGTGTGTGTGTGTGTAGAAGCAGTTTGTGTGTGAGCTGCTGTGTGTGAGCTGCTGTGTGTGTGTGTGTGTGTGTGTGTGTGTGTGTGTGTGTGTGTGTGTGTGTGTGTGTGTGTGTGTGTGTGTGTGTGTGTGTGTGTGTGTGTGTACCCAGAGGGGGCGGCAGTGTGTGGATATAGATATCTGCAGTGTAAGAGTATATAGAGGTGGTTTCATGTATTTACCATTTTATTTGAATAAAACAATCTATTTAACTATACAAAAGTGTCTATTATTTATTAAATAAGCCCACATTTAGCCTATAATAGTAATAATCCCCTCAGAACAGGGCATTACTGGCCAATAATGCCCTGTTCTTCAGGGATTATTACTTAAATAATGAAGAGCTCATCTTACAATAACGCAAAATATACGAATCTGACTTGGACATTCGTAAAACTATACAAATATGCAAAGAAATGTGCAGAGAGGAAGGGACAGCAGATCCCGACAGACATGCCAAAATGACTTAAATACGTTAGTGACTCGATTACAAGAAGACCCCAATGCATTCAAACAGTTTTATGATAATCCTGAAAGTGAAATGAATGCAGATCTTAAACTTGCCACCCTCAACAAACTTGATGCTATAAAGCAAAGGATGAGAAATGAATCTCTGTATGGTGCTTCTAAATCCAGGATTGAACAATGATGGCAATATAGCCTAGGAGTCCGGGGTATAGTAGGTCAATGAAAAAATATGTATATATGTGACAGGGTATATAGCTCACCATATAAAGCCCAACATGGACAGAAAAAGTGTAACCACCCTCAAAATGAAATCACATGGAAGCCCTTATATAAAGGGACTCCCAGTACAATCACTATATAGAGGGATGGTATCCTGAACCATAGGCTGGAGCCCTGCAAATACCCTATGGTCACAGTCACAATATTCAGAAATAAGAGTAAATAACTCACATTGTAGACCCCTTCTGCTCCATGAAAGCGTGCATCCGTCCCGTTTTGTAGATAAAGTATGCGTGGAAAGATGGTGGAGCACTGCAAAAAATAGGGCTGGAGGCAGATCAGTGAAAAATAAAAATGCTTTAATGGAAATGCATGGTAGCAAAAGCTACATTAAAAGGGTCCTCTAATGCGTTTCGCGCTTTAGTAGCGCTTTATCAAAGAGTGACCCATGTCCCCACTGATCCGCCTTATATACCAGCCACCGCGGAAGTGATTTCGCGCCAAAAATCAGTCAAAAAATCTGACTGAAGCTGAGTCCCCGTAAGAACTATGATGGCCTCATAGGGTAGAAACACCTCCGTGCCAAGTAGGCAAAGGCGGAAGTACACGAATCTGAGTACAAAGCCAAGTTGATAAACCTTGGCAACGACATACAACATATGATATAACAAAAAGTAACAAAAGAACTGTAACATGCTGAATAAAGAGATAAATAAGAAGCATATTAAAAAAAGAAAAAATACATATAAGGAAATATAGAATGAAAACATAATATAACTAAATTGAACTCTTAATAGATAAATGGGAACATGAAGAAATATACCCATCAATAAACCCATCACTCTTTAGAATATTTTTATGTCTTATGTCACTATACATGATAATAATGGTATAAATAAATATTAAACTAAGTCAAAAAATAAAAATAAACTAATCTCAAACTAAAAGTAAGAATAATAGCAATAACAATAAAGTTAAAGAGATACATATGTATAATTATAATATTTACACAGAAAATTTGAAAAGTATATTTATATAAAAGAATAATTCTGAACTAATAATAAACCACATAATTAGCTCAACAATATCAAACTAATGGATATCTAAACGAACCTAAAGTCGAAGTATATAAATATAAAATATTAATTCTATAAAGATATGTTAATTAAAGTGTATATAATGCTTATATTTAGTGTACATAATAATAAACATAAATATAAATGAAAAAACATTATTTGTGAAAAAAAGACTAATATTAGAAAATGCAATAATTTTATAAAAAATGTATCAGTTCCCAATCTTGATTAATCCCATTGGGGTGTAGGGAATCCATGCTGAAGATCCAGAACATCTCGCGTCTATTGAGCATGTTCAATCTGTCACCACCCCGGATGGGTGGAGGAACATGCTCAATAGCCGAAAAAGAGAAGTTCTGGATACCCCCCTGCGAACAATGGGCAAAATGACGTGACACCGGATGCGTAGTGGTGCGTTTTTTTATAGCTCTAACATGCTCCATTATCCTAGTTTTCAAAGGTCTAATGGTGCGTCCGATGTAGTGTTTGCCACACCCACAATTTAGTATGTACACAATGAAGCTAGAATTACAATTAATGAATGTAGATACTTTTATAATTCTTTTAGGTTTAAGAGTATGGATACTTTTAAGTGGAATGGCATATTGACAGACCACACAGTGAGCACATTTATAGAAGCCTTTTGGTATATTAGAAATATGTTGTGGATGATTTGAACGAAACAAACTTGGTGACAAAAAACCTGCCAATGATGTTGCTTTTTTGAAAACAAATTTTGGTCCATCTGTAACTACATTTTGTAAATCCTTATCCAATTTTAGGGTATCCCAATATTTGTAAATGATATGTCTAATGGAGTCTGCCTGCTTACACTGTTGCGTTATAAAAAAGGGGGCCCTATTCTCCATTTTCTTGGTCATTGTGGTTCTATTCCCCTTATTTTTATAATTCTTTCTACTAATAAAGAGATCAGCACGTTCAAGAGTCTTGACTGCATCAAGAGATTCCAAAATATGAACTTTATTATAACCTCTTTTGAGAAATCTTTGAACCAGATCCTCAGACTGAATATCAAAGGATTCCTCAGTAGAGCAAAGTCTTCTAAGTCGCAAAAATTGCCCCTTCAAAATCCCCTTCTTAAGAGGCCTGGAATGATTGCTACTTGCCATCAAAAACACATTACGTGAATTGGGCTTCCTATGGACGTCCGTTTGAATGATTTTGTTGACATCTATATACAACATTATGTCCAAATATGCAATGTGTTGAATATCAAAATCATAAGTGAATGTGAGATTGTATTGGTTAATATTAAGAGTGTTAAAGAAAGCCTCAAAAGAAAGAAAATCACCATCCCAAATGAAGAACAAATCATCAATATAACGCCTGTAAAAAATAATGTGTTCTCTAAAAGGGTTATGATCACTTAAAATAAAAATAGATTCCCAGAAACCCATAAACAAATTAGCATAAGATGGTGCAAATGAAGTCCCCATAGCAGTGCCCTTAAGTTGTAAATAAAATTGTGAATCAAACGTGAAATAGTTGTGTGTTAGTAAAAATGTGATACATTCAATCAAAAATGAGCAGAGTGTAATCGGTAATTTGGATAGATGAAGATAATATTGAATAGCAGAAATCCCTTGATTATGTTGTATAATACTATAAAGCGACATGACGTCCATAGTAGCCTAACTGTAAGAGGTTTTCCATTGGACCTCCTGTACATAAAACCCATGTATAGTGACATAAGACATAAAAATATTCTAAAGAGTGATGAGTTTATTGATGGGTATATTTCTTCATGTTCCCATTTATCTATTAAGAGTTCAATTTAGTTATATTATGTTTTCATTCTATATTTCCTTATATGTATTTTTTCTTTTTTTAATATGCTTCTTATTTATCTCTTTATTCAGCATGTTACAGTTCTTTTGTTACTTTTTGTTATATCATATGTTGTATGTCGTTACCAAGGTTTATCAACTTGGCTTTGTACTCAGATTCGTGTACTTCCGCCTTTGCCTACTCGGCACGGAGGTGTTTCTACCCTATGAGGCCACCGTAGTTCTTACGGGGACTCAGCTTCAGTCAGATTTTTTGACTGATTTTTGGCGCGAAATCACTTCCGCGGTGACTGGTATATAAGGCGGATCAGTGGGCACATGGGTCACTCTTTGATAAAGTGCTACTAAAGCGTGAAACGCGTTAGAGGACCCTTTTAATGTAGCTTTTGCTACCATGCATTTCCATTAAAGCATTTTTATTTTTCACTGATCTGCCTCCAGCCCTATTTTTTACAGTGCTCCACCATCTTTCCATGCAAACTTGATGCTATAGCCAAGAAACGTGAGAACTTACTCTGTAAGGAGCAATTCTGCAAACTAATGCAAAATGCAAATGATAAACAGAAATGACTCTTGATGCATGTCATTTGGAGCCTACTTTCTCCAAATAGCGAACCACTTCAAATATTCCTTACTGGCCCCGCGGGCTGTGGCAAATCTTTTGTCATACGCCTTCTACTGGACATTTTCAATCGCTTCACTAACACTGATGGATACTGCAATTCATGTATTACTTGCGCATCAACTGGAAAAGCTGCCGTCGCAATAGATGGCACTACTGTACACACTGCACTAAAATATCTATTTCTAAAAATGTACCTCTTTCGATTGAAGTTATACAACAATATAGAAGTGTTTTCAAATACATCAAAGTGATTATCATTGATGAATACAGTAGGTGCTGAGTTACTGTCTCAAATTGATGCCAGGCTGAAGCAGATATGTTGAAAATAACTTTGTGGGCAAAACCTCTTTCTCATTGGTGACTTACATCAGTTACCTCCAGTTCGAGCAATACCCATCTATAAACAAATTAAACAACGTATTGCGGGATCCACTTTGTGGCGTGGACTGAAATACTATGAACTAGATGAAGTTATGCGCCAGTCAAACATAACCTTCTCAATTGTAGTAACTAAAATTGGTAATTGCATAAAATTAGATGAATGCGAGCAAAAACTCATTGAATCACGTTTCTACATCAAGGAAGACGCGGACAATCTATGTGCCAATGGAATACGTCTCTTTTTGCGTAATGATTCACTCAACACCTACAACCAATCCATTCTGAGTGCCGCACCAGAAAAAACTATTTCAACAGCAATAGATATCTTTATTGGCTGTAGAAATGTAGAGCAGGAAGCCCACGTTCGACAAAAACTATATAAAATGACTGTTCTGGATACCGGTGGCTTACCCTATGAACTACCGCTTGTCATTGCAAAGCCATATCTCATAACAACTAATGTAGATGTCTCTGACGGCTTAGCAAATGGCGCCTTAGGATCATTAGCTCACATCCAATATAGCGATGATGGACAAATACAACGGGTATGGCTAAATTTTCTTACATCGCCCAAAGTGGGAAAAATAGCTCGCAAAAAATACGCTCATTACATGCAAGCCAACAACATCAACCCATCTGCTGTGCCAATAACAAGACGGACATCATGTATAGCATTAAATAAAAATAGAACTATCACGGCTAAACAAAATAATTTTCCATTGATCCCAGCTTGTGCAATAACAATACATAAATCACAAGGTGGCACATTTAATTCCGTAGTCTACGAGTATGAAAAGGGACATGAGCAACAATTAGTATATGTTGCTTTATCGCGAGTCACTGACATCAATGGACTGTACATTGTCGCAGCAATTGGTCAAAAGGAATTTTATCATGGACTTAGAAACGCTACGTCAACAATTGACCTTCAAAATTAGTTTTCAAGACTATAAAACAACAAACTACAGACCATGCAAGAAACTTTACTTAATGTACTCAAACACCCAACTAATTGTTCTGTATTCTCACTAAATTGCCAAAGCCTTCGAGCACACCACACAGACCTCACTGATACGGTTACGCAACAGTGTAACATATTACTACTTTCCGAGACTTGGTAACACAATAATGAAAATGTTACTATTGCTAACTTTGAGTGTGTTGTTAAATTTAAGCGCCAACATGTTATAGTCAGTGGAGTTGCTATATATCATAACAAACACAACAATAGACATATTATGAGGCCTCATATGCATATCATTGACCGTCAGACTACAGGATTAGCAGTTAATGTCCCAACAATAGGAGACATATGTGCAGCAGAGTATATCTTACCTAATGGCAAAATTGTCCTCCCCATCGTCATATATTGTTCCCCAAACCAAACAGTAGAGAATATCATCAAATTCATTCATTTCATTCTACTACCGTACTCTATTGAAGGTGAAGGCTTGTTCAACAAACATTATGACAAACTACCCATCATATTAACTGGTGATTTTAACATCAACTTTCTAACTCAAGAAGCTCTACCACTTATTACATTACTACAAGAAAAAATCAATTTAACTCTCAACACCAATCCAGCCATAGCAACTACAACATCCGGATCCACTGTTGATGCAGTTTTTCAACGACATTTAGATAGTTTACAATCGACAATATATGTATCTTACTTCAGTTATCATAAATCGATTATTTCATGTATTAAAAATGATAGCATGGATTTTGAAAAGCAAAAATAAAACTATACAATTGTAACATCTAAAAATGATTCCATTTTATTACAAACATCTATAACAACATCTAATATTATTGTTACTTTATATGTTGATGACAACACACAAAGAAGTTTCACTTACTATGCGTGTGCACAGCACACACAGCTTTTTTTTTAAGAATGTGACATCATCTCCAAGGGAGGTCCTGTACATCACATCCTTAAAACCACATGGTATTGTAGCCAATGGGGTTTCAGACTATCCCATTGTTCCTGTACCAAGTGATGTCACATCCTTTTTAGCAATTATTGTGACATTCCCTGCATTATGTTTTTTTTTTTAATAATACCACTCCTGAATAACAGTGAGGACCTACACTATTCTATTTTGAGCACTGTACCAACTAATCATAATTTTGGGTTAGCTCTATTCAATATATTGTCTAAAACACTTGGAGTTCCATACCAACACACCCCCCCCCCTCACCTCACTTTTTAGATTTATTTCTCTATCTGGGCAACATTTATTTATATGTATGATATTAATAAATGTTACATTTTATCACGTACATGGTGTGCTCCCTAAATGAACCTCTTTTGTGAGTATACTGTATTCCTTTATTCTCCTGTTTTATTAAGTATTCATATTTATGTTCATAGCGCGGCACTATTCTTTCTATCACTCTAATTTGTCAATCAGAAACATTATTACAGTTCGAAATTGTAGTTAACCGATATCTCTTTGTTTTTGTGTACAACACCACACACATCATTTGCATCATCTACTTCTTCCATTGGTGCCTATATTTCTCCTTCAGCTATGCCTTCTCCCATCTCCTCAGGGTCTTGTACTATAGTCACACTAAGAACACATCAACTTAGTCTGGTATGGGTGGCTAATCTCTCCAAACCTGTCCTTTCTGAACATCTTTTCCATCATAATGCCATGTTTGTCCGCCCACAAAAAAATACTACTATTTTAATGAGAGAGGGGTGATGCTATTAATGCTGACACAGTTGCTGAGCTTGAGGGTGATAATTATGATTCGGTCGATAAAATCTCTTTTAGTTTTATTTCTCTTAGGACGAGAAGGCTCAAGCACAACTGCTGATTTTTTTGGTAGAAGCAGATTTCTCAAAGGTCTTATTTCATATTCGTTTTTTTACTTCTTTCCTGCCATGACCACTGCCACGATCACTAACCCCAAACCACCTTCCGGACCCCCGCTCTTTTGCCAATACATCTAGATATAGTTTTATGTTCACTGTCTACTGCAAAAATCTGTAATAACACTCCCAGAGACCCATCTCAAGTGCACAAGCCAAAAAGTTTCTAGTCTTTGCAGTAAGAGAAACTACAGCAACAGTAAGAGAAATTGGATAGGAGAAATTTTGATGAATTTGGCTTTTAACACTTGACGAATTTAGCAAACCTTAACAAACATTTTACACTTTTCAAGTCTTCTAGTCCTATATTTGAGTGAGGAAATCCTATAACCAAAGGCCTCAGTTTTACATATTTGATGTAAGTTTCCTGCTTGTAAAACACATAAATCACAGTTACTGATTAGCTAGTTGTACTAGTTGTATTACTGAATTGTAATTTTAAGATCTCATGTACAAGGGTATTGCCCACAAATCCAATAACCCAGGGAAATATGGGACACTGAACTTGCTTTAAATGTTGTGCTCCACATGAGAACAAGAGGGAAACTTCATATGCAAACAAATTGGTAGGGACCAACTGTGGAATTACCTGCGTGTTCAGTATGCCGAAATACAGTACAACTATTACCATTCTACCATTCTTCATCTGGATGAAATACATTTACAGTGAGTGGTGCAGCATCTTTTTAATTAACCCTAAACTGTATATGAAAGTTAACATTGATTATATAAGTTCCAAAAAGTTTTATCTAGTTTTATTTGAAGACTGTGTTGCCAAACCTCTCTATTTTTTGGTACTGTATAGATAAGTGCTTTTTGATTGACACATCATGAATCTTCCTGTCAACAATTGAAAATGTTCCATTTCTTCTATAGTTAAAGAAAATAGTTTATTTACCATTCTTGACAAAACATTGCTTTCCAAGCAGACCTTTAATACTGCAAGAAATATCTTCGGAACAGGTGCAGTCTCCAAATTCTGGATAATTGTCTGCCAGGTACTGAATGGTTATATTACATCTCAGTGAATCTTTCACTTGACAGTTTTTGCCTGGAATTGAAAGCACAAAAATACTCGATCAAGCATGTAAAATCTTTATTTGATGTTTGTGAACCACTGTTTGTCTTGGGGTGAATCATTTATTTATAAAAACCAAGGTTTCTTGAATTGCAATAGGATGCAATACAAATTGGGAGTTCTTTTGCCACATTCATTAAGAAATATGCATAAAAAATGTACCCCCCAAAATAATCTAATTTACATGCACTCTTTGTGTCAATGTATTCAATGTGACGTAGTATGTTTATTTCACTTCCTCCAGGTCTGCAAAATGGGGGATTTCATGGAGTGGAAAAGATGAGAGGGATACATACATAGATATGTGTCTCATGTGTTGCTTCTCCTAATGACAGAAATGTATAATATATACAAACAAAATATATATTATGCAGCAACAGGTATTTTTTTTGTTTTTTTATAATTCTTACCATTTTTTTAACGGGAAAATTTTAATGATATTTAATGAATCCAAGACTGTCCAGAATTTATAGTAGTGTGTTCATTTATTTGTATGAGGACATAATATATGTTTAACTATCAGTCATACATATTTCTGAGACACAAGATTACAATGTTGTTGATGTTGAGCTTTTGAAGTACATGAGCAATAAATGAAGCTGTACTACTGAAGATAAAATATACACATGGCAGTGGTGGAACTACCATATATGAAGCTGGTCCGGCTGCACTAGGGCCTACCACCTTCAGCGGCCCATCCCCCACCTGCTAGAATGCTGTTCCGGCACTTATTTTAGCAGCTACAATGGTGTTCCAGCATTTCTAAAGACCCCATGCTATGCACACCCCATCCCCAGGCCCTATCTTTAGTTGAGGGGCTTACCAGGCAGTGTTGGTGGAAGCAGCCTACCCAGGTGGTCCTAACATGAAAGTTAGTCCCCACTGGAAGTCAGGCCCAACTACCAAATCACCACCTTGGTTGGCTCCCTCCATCGCTGCTACCACACCTGCTCTTCTAGGGCCCTGGGGAGGACAGGGGAACCTTGTTTAAACTTGCACCAAAGCCCACTGGTGCCCAGTTCCGCAACTGACACAAGGTACTTTACAAAAATGGAAATATTGCCTTAATTCTGAATTATTTTATCTTCAAAAGAAAGATACATTAGTTTATGTGTTTACTATAATTAATTATTTGGAGAACTGGTTCTTTGTGCAAAAATAAACACATAAGGAGACAAAGAGTTCTCCTAAAAAGATCCCCATTCACTGCACAGCAAAGCTGAAAATAATATTCAGGGTTCAAATACCCACTAAGTGTGTAACAGAATTAGCTGTAAAGGGTACAATTAAGTAACCGCTCCCAGCACTGTGGGAGGACAGTTACCACTAAAAGCCAATAGGCAAAAATAATAATTACTTTAATGATCAGCAAAATCGACGCAATGACGCATACTCAAAACTACCATAAAAACAATTAAAACACATATAGGGTGACATAAGGTTCAGGGATGTACAGGGATAAATCCAAAATAATTCAATATACATCCCCTAACCAAATATTCTGATCGTGGTTGGTGAGGCAAAATAGGTAAATAGAGGTACATTTACAGATATTAATTATCCTTCTTGTCTGAGGGTGGGGTGCGGGTACAAATAAGACCCATAAATGAATGCTGTGAATCACCTCATAGTTGGTGACAATCGTAGTATAAACAACATTAGGTGCAATGCACCAAGTATAAACATATAGTTAGTATAATATGAAAATCGGTATCTTATATCCTATACAGTATATCCCATAATAGGTACTTGCGTTGTATAGCCAAAATAGGGTGCAATGCACTCAATACAAGCAAATATCCTGCACAGTTTGAGCCCAGCTGCTCCCACCACATCAGGAACGATCAGGAACGATCTCACCCTTAGCTCCTCCTACACGACGTTAACGCGATGACGTCATGCCCGACGTACGTTTTGCGCATAAGGGGCTGGCGCTTTCTCAAGGTGGGAGGTGATAGACAGAGCAGCGCTGCCCTCTTATATACCCGCATGCTGTGCGATTCTTAAAGGTACCTCTACCACACATTGATGTAGTGGTAAACAGCTCAGATAAATAAAGAAAGAAAGAAAACGGGGGATAGTGAAACTGTGTCCTGAATCACTGGTTTGTCCTAGGCTCATAGTAAATTCGTTTAACTTTTCATCCTCTGTAGTGTAGCTGTCTAGTTAGTTGAAATGTGGCACATAATTAGCAGTAAAATACTGACAAGCAGGGAAACTGGAACAATGATCACCAAAATATGGCATTCAATGGGGGCCAACATATATACACATATAAACATTAATAAATGTATAGATCTCGATCACAAACCACATTGTGGGCATATGTGTAGATGTTAATATATATCGTACATCAGTGTGTATTGGTGTAGGAATGATCTAACCTGAGTTGTCCGCCCATTAGGTCAAAACGAACATCTAATTTTAAACTATATACCGGGAGCCCCCTAAGATGAAAGTTGAAAATAACATATGCCCAAAAAATGTGGTAATTATAACATGTTATATGAATGAAGTATATATGTAGCCCTCATTTAGACCCATAGGACTCAATGTTTGCAATGTGTAAATCCATTTACACTCGGTCTGTAATAGGATCTTGTTCCAGTCTCCCTTACGTTGACCCCAGGGAATATGTTCAATACCAATAAAGACCAATAGATCACTATTCCCCTGATGTTCATTAATCACGTGACGTGCCAATGGTGTATCCTTAGAATTTCTTATGGATCCAAGATGTTCAAGAATTCTCGTTTTAAAATGTCTAAAGGTCTTACCCACATATAATTTACCACAGGAACAGATAATTAAGTAAATAACTTCCTCAGTGGTACAGTTTATGTAGTCTTTAATTTTATAAACGAGTGTTTTGGTAGAATCCATAAACTCAGTGTTTTTAGGCACATACCTACAGGCCTTACATCGTCCACAAGCATACGAACCTTTGGGTTTCTGATCTAGCCAAGTACCGCGTGGTTTGACCTGAAAGTGACTTCTTACAAGAATATCCTTCAAATTACGGCTTCTCCTACTAGTAAGTTTAGGTGTAATTGACAATACCTTACCACAGAGACTGATTTCTGTCGCGTGGAGACAGCACAAGGAGGACATTACAGTGCTGCTGCGGGACATATTTTGGAGTACCTCAGATGCTGGATGTGGGACAACATCGTGTGAGAGACAGATGATGTCGGGATAACAGCAGGAAAGGATCCGTTGGGGTATAACTCTGAAACCACCATCTCTGCTGACCAGTGTGCGGTAACTTTGTGTATTACACGTGAATGCCTATTATTTTCAAATTTGATGTACGCAGAATACTTACCTCATTTTCACTGTATTAATAATTTTGATATACTTCACCATTTGCGTCTTGCGCTTTATTTTGTCATTTTTCTCTTAGTGCGTGGGAGTGCTGAGCCACTCTATAATTATAGCTGCATACGCTGACACCAACGGTTTTGTATGGTTTCAACTTTTTTTATCACTTCCACTGTAGGGTAGTGCCTTATATAGTACGAGTTTTTGCTAGACATATGGTTATATAAGGATTTATGTGACAACGTGATTGGTGAAAAATCTGGCGCTAATTAAATACTAGTGATCACTTAAAATACAGTGACTATATAACACACATATAGTGATTCAGAATAATATAGTGCCTAAAAATAGTGCAATAGTGAAAAAAAGTATAATATAGGTTGTAACCCCCTGCTCAGACCCTCTGGAAGGGACTGTCTTCACTGGTCCCAGATGATCAATATGTATTTTCTCAACCCAGGGGGAGCATGTAGGGAAAGAACAACAAAGAAAAAAACACACTAAGTGCAAACAATTATGTTCAAGGGTGATATATGATGCTTGGCCCCTGTGTGCTCCCTACTCACAGAAAGTTAGTAGGATAAGTGCAGTGGCGGGATATGTGAAGTCAGGTGGATATCACTGGACATATGCAGGAAGCAGCTAGAACTGGGATGTCAGTTGCAAACGTACATGGAAAGATAAAAACAGACCTCCATGGTGCAGATCAATGGTATAGGGATAAACTTTATATAGTATTAAAATGTGCACTCACAATGTTAAAAATCAATATATGCGTTATTCACTGTATAAGTGATAAGGAGTGTAAGGGTGGTTGCCGCAGCTCACCGCACCGCCGCCGTCTCGGATGGGCTTCTCCACAGTCTCCCCGTGGCTTCCTCTGCACTGTATCAGCGTGGGAATCTCCTCCAGCGATGTCTCTGACGCGATACGTCACTTCCGGTGGGCGCGATCAGCTCCGTCGCGTCACTTCCGGTTCGGCAGCAGATTGACAGCTTGCAGCACCAATCCTCTCACTTCCTGGGCGGGTCCACTCTACGCGTTTCGCCAATAGAATGGCTGGCTTCGTCACTGACGAAGCCAGCCATTCTATTGGCGAAACGCGTAGAGTGGACCCGCCCAGGAAGTGAGAGGATTGGTGCTGCAAGCTGTCAATCTGCTGCCGAACCGGAAGTGACGCGACGGAGCTGATCGCGCCCACCGGAAGTGACGTATCGCGTCAGAGACATCGCTGGAGGAGATTCCCACGCTGATACAGTGCAGAGGAAGCCACGGGGAGACTGTGGAGAAGCCCATCCGAGACGGCGGCGGTGCGGTGAGCTGCGGCAACCACCCTTACACTCCTTATCACTTATACAGTGAATAACGCATATATTGATTTTTAACATTGTGAGTGCACATTTTAATACTATATAAAGTTTATCCCTATACCATTGATCTGCACCATTGAGGTCTGTTTTTATCTTTCCATGTACGTTTGCAACTGACATCCCAGTTCTAGCTGCTTCCTGCATATGTCCAGTGATATCCACCTGACTTCACATATCCCGCCACTGCACTTATCCTACTAACTTTCTGTGAGTAGGGTATATAAGGATTTATTACATGGTGCACGGTTTACATTGTTTAAACACGATTAAGTTTTGGTTTTGGGTTGCGCACTTTATTTTCTTATTTATGTGCCTAAAACAACTGAGTTTATGGATTCCACCAAAACACTCGTTTTTAAAATTAAAGACTACATAAACTGTACCACTGAGGGAGTTATTTACTTAATTATCTGTTCCTGTGGTAAATTATATGTGGGTAAGACCTTTAGACATTTTAAAACGAGAATTCTTGAACATCTTGGATCCATAAGAAATTCTAAGGATACACCATTGGCACGTCACGTGATTAATGAACATCAGGGGAATAGTGATCTATTGGTCTTTATTGGTATTGAACATATTCCCCGGGGTCAACGTAAGGGAGACTGGAACAAGATCCTATTACAGACCGAGTGTAAATGGATTTACACATTGCAAACATTGAGTCCTATGGGTCTAAATGAGGGCTACATATATACTTCATTCATATAACATGTTATCAATACCACATTTTTGGGGCATATGTTATTTTCAACTTTCATCTTAGGGGGCTCCCGGTATATAGTTATATAGTTTAAAATTAGATGTTCGTTTTGACCTAATGGACGGACAGCTCAGGTTAGATCATTCCTACACCAATACACACTGATGTACGATATATATTAACATCTATACATATGCCCACAATGTGGTTTGTGATCGAGATCTATACATTTATTAATGTTTATATGTGTATATATGTTGGCCCCCATTGAATGCCATATTTTGGTGATCATTGTTCCAGTTTCCCTGCTTGTCAGTATTTTACTGCTAATTATGTGCCTCATTTCAACTAACTAGACAGCTACACTACAGAGGATGAAGAGTTAAACGAATTTACTATGAGCCTAGAACAAACCAGTGATTCAGGACACAGTTTCACTATCCCCCGTTTTCTTTCTTTATTTATTTATTTATCTGAGCTGTTTACCACTACATCAATGTGTGGTAGAGGTACCTTTAAGAATCGCACAGCATGCGGGTATATAAGAGGGCAGCGCTGCTCTGTCTATCACCTCCCACCTTGAGAAAGCGCCAGCCCCTTATGCGCGAAACGTACGTCGGGCATGATGTCATCGCGTTGACGTCGTGTAGGAGGAGCTAAGGGTGAAATCGTTCCTGATCGTTCTGATGTGGTGGGAGCAGCTGGGCTCAAACTGTGCAGCATATTTGCTTGTATTGAGTGCATTGCACCCTATTTTGGCTATATAACGCAAGTACCTATTATGGGATATACTGTATAGGATATAAGATTCCGATTTGCATATTATACTAACTATATGTTTATACTTGGTGCATTGCACCTAATGCTGTTTATACTATGATTGTCACCAACTATGAGGTGATTCACAGCATTCATTTATCGGTCTTATTTGTACCCGCACCCCACCCTGAGACAAGAAGGATAATTAATATCTGTAAATTTACCTCTATTTACCTATTTTGTCTCACCAACCACGATCGGAATATTTGGTTAGGGGATGTATATTGAATTATTTTGGATTTATCCCTGTACATCCCTGAACCTTATGCCACCCTATATGTGTTTTAATTGTTTTTATGGTAGTTTTGAGTATGCGTCATTGCGTCGATTTTGCTGATCATTAAAGTAATTATTATTTTTGCCTATTGGCTTTTAGTGGTAACTGTCCTCCCACAGTGCTGGGAGCGGTTACTTAATTGTACCCTTTACAGCTAATTCTGTTACACACTTAGTGGGTATTTGAACCCTGAATATTACAGTATTTTCAGCTTTGCTGTGCAGTGAATGGGGATCTTTTAGGAGAAATCTTTGTCTCCTTATGTGTTTATGTCTGTCATCATTATCCCCTTTGCACCAGCTGGAATTATATTGTTTTCTATGAATGTACTTATTATTGCGGTGAGCGGTATCTCACAAGTTGTATACATATCTTTGTGCAAAAAGACAGATCTTTAAATAGTGCAATAATTCTAATACAAATGTCACCAATGATATTGCACCCTTTATTTCATGATAGTCCATTTCCACTGTGTAAGTTTTGACGAGTGACAATTTGAGTGCATTACCATGTGATAATGGGTGCAATCATGTTATCTACAGTATATCTCTAGGTGCAATATATTATTTAGTTAAATTAAAGATCATTCTCCTCCTAAATATGTTTCTCCTTACAATTAATTAATTGGAAATGAGATCCAAGGTTAAAGACACTTTGAAAGCAACTCAAAGTTTTTTCATTGGTTGTGAAATATATCTGGATAAATACTGTACAAGTACTGTACAGTAGCAGAATCAGGGTTATTTAGAAAACATATATATTGTTTAAAGATTATATAAACAATGAGATAACTGTCAAAGTCTTAAACAGTCAACTGTATAATGAATCAGGTTTACATATTATCTTTGAAATACCTTCATTCAAATATTCTTACCCTTACCATCAAAATACAAATGATAAAATATTCTCCGTGTTCATATTTGAGTCTCCAGGAAACAATAATATTTTATCAAATGTCAAACTTCTTATCAAAAATCATCTAATTAACATCAGGACCTTTCACTGGGGGTTTAGTTTTGGTGTTCGTCATAAAAAAGTAGGATTTTCAAAAATCTATATATTTTTGGATGTTTCCAAAATTGGGGAAAAATATAAATAACAACTAGAGGAATCACCTTAGTGACAGGCGCTACAAAAAAAAGCAATTGAAGATAAGACATGTAAATCCCTTGAAATAACGGAATGTCCATATGGCCATGAACTAGACCAGGCTGCTGAAGGAAACAGTCACTTTCTGAAATAAATGTAAACATCAGAATGCTGACACTCTCATAGTGTTAGAAAAACGTCCCACATAAGGATACATACAAATAAACCAAATGAAGTACTGTATGGTTAAAAAACACATGAGTATCAAGACAAAATAGATATACATTTATCATTAGTACACATTCAAATGTAACATATTAAACTGTGGATTAGCAGAGGCAGACTGGAAGGACCATGGTAATACTAATCAACTAAATCATATTATAGGAAATGTTTTATATCCCATTCCAGATTTATACCAAAAGGTGATAAAGTGTTTAAGGAATAGATCCAAAATATCTTGCGTCTATTAAGATATTTAGGGCCTCATGCACTAAGCGCCGAAAAAGTGCAATTGCCACGTGCTCCCTATCAGCATGATTTTGGCGATTTGCCCTCGCAGTATTCAGTAAGGGCAGAATCCATGCCGAATCCCTGCCGAATCACTGCGAAAGCAAATGCCGATGAGACGGTGATAAAAAAGCCTGGCTCCCGATAGTCTGGCGATAGGCCGTTTCTGCCGATGTGTGTTTGCAGCAGAGAGAGACCCGCTGCTCTCTCTGCGCAAACATCGGCAAAATAAAAGCATATCAAAACAACTTTTACTCATAGTGTACATGTGCAGGGGGTCTCCGGAGCTGAACCGCATTGGTTTCAGGTCCAGGGACCCCTTGCTTCCCAAGATACAGGCCACTTTATGAGGTGTTGGTATCCCTCTGCATTTCAATGTCCCGATCACGTGACCGCGGAATGTAAACAAAGCAGAGGGATACCGGCACCCCCTAAAGTGGTCTGTATCTCGGGAAGCAGGGGGTCCACGGACCTAAAACCAAAGCGGTTCAGCTCCGGAGACCCTCTGCACATGAGTAAAACACACATATAAATAAACAATCATTCCTTACCTTAGCGGCTATCAGCTATGGTAATTCAGCAGCCTTAATGTATTTTTAATAATAGTGTGAGGGAGCAGGGGGTCCCTGAGCTGAACCACATTGATTTTTGGCTCAGGGACCCCTTGCTTCCCGAGTTACAGGCCCCGGTAAGGGGCATCGGGTGGCAGTGTCGCCACCATCTTTATAGAGCCCACGTCGCGTCTTGGATGCTATAAAGATGGCGGCGACACTGGAACCGATGCCCCAAACCGGGGCCTGTAACTCGGGAAGCAGGGGGTCCCTGAGCCAGAAATCAATGCGGTTCAGCTCAGGGGACCCCCTGCTCCCGCACACTATTATTAAAATACATTAAGGATGCTTCATTACCATAGCGGATAGCCGCTAAGGCAATGAAGGGGTTAAGGCATAATACAGTAATGGGCAAAATTACTATTATCCACAAATGGATAATAGTGCATTTGTCCATTTAAAATACATAAAGAACAATAAATACATTAAATACATATTGCACTCACCCATGTCCGGCTGCCACGATGAAGGCCATCCTCATCTTCATCCTGCCCATGCCCCCTCCAATTCTGCAAAACAGAAACAAGAATAAAAACATCCAATGTAATGCTCCCTAACCCCTTAATTACCATAGCGGTTATTAACCGCTATAGTCATTAAGGGGTTAACCCACCCTCACCCACCACTCGGGAGGCCTACATACCCTCCGCCACTAACACCCACCCCATGAGGCCTAACCACCCTCACCCACTACCCAGGCGGGAGGCCTACCCACATACCCTTGGGGCCAATGCCTCCTACCCCCACCCCCAGTACCAACAATTAAAACAATACACGGCCCCACAATAAACATCATTCTATTTATTAAATACATAACCCACCTCCTGTGCCCCCCCATAAATACATGATTTATCCTTTTACATACAGGGTTCATACCCCAGGCCCACGCGAGTCCCCGGTGGGCCTGACGGGTCACCTGACAGACCTACAGGTTAACAGCAACTTGTTTCATACAGTTTCTGGAGGCCTGTTGGTGGGTCCCGCCAGGTGCCATGGCCCACCAGGTGGCCGGCCTCACATGGTACGGTAGCCAATCAGAGCGTGGGAACTCTATCCCAACTCTGATTGGCTCTTGTAGACCATGTGACAGAGGCTTGGGGGAGAACGGATGTGATGTCATTGAAAGCCTGTCACATGGTACTAGAGCCAATCAGAGTTGGGATGTATTGCCCATGCAATGATTGTCTACTGTACCATGTGAGGCCGGCCATCTTTCTTTTCATGACGTCATCTTAAAGGCAATTGAAGCAAAGCCATTCTGATAGGCTGTGCTTTCATTGCCTTTAAATGACGTCATCATATGTTTTTTTATCGGCCAAAACACATGGTTTTCACAGCCCAATCAGGGCCGTGGGAACCATATGACGAAAATGTGACGTCATAGGCCTTGAAAGGCCTACTGTATGTCATCTCATTTTGAAGGCAGACGCCGAGGAGGAAGGACCTCCTACAGAAGAAGACCAGGGCGTGGCCGAAGAAGACAAGAAGACCCCAGAAGAGAGCCGCAGATAGAAGAAAGAAGAATACAGATGAAGATGGATTACAAATAGAAGACCCGTGGATTGTTTTGTTTTTTTATTTTAATGTTTATTATTTTATGGTTTATTATTTATGGGTTCCTGTGTGTGGATTGGTTCGAGAGTAAGCTGTTCAACGGGAGTCGGTGAGTGGGTCAAGTAAGTGAACTAAAGAAATGTATTTTATTTAACTTGTTCATTTTTTTTTAGGTTTTTTACATGTGTATTTTTTTTTTGTATATCATTTCTTGCCACTATGTATGTATGTCTAGCTCGATATATACATACAGGGTAAGAAATGATGTTGTTTTAAAAGCTTGTTTTGCTGTGTTTAAAATGTTTTTGGCTATGCTGCTATGCATAAATGTGTGTGTCATGTATTTTTAAATTAGATAGATGTAATTTTTGCTATTATATGGTGTACTTTAGGTCAGGGTGAGGCTTGCTTTTGTATATTGTATTCTTTTTGGTACCTATATTTTGTCTGAGGATAACTTGTTCTGTTCAAAAATTGAATTAGTTAATTGTTTAATTGTTATGGAAGGAATTTAAATTGTTAATAGTGATTTAATTAATGAATGCTAATTGATTTATGTTACTGGATTGGTTTAAATAGTATACTTGTTTTGATGTATTAATATTATGTTTGGAATATGTTAAAGTTAACATTCATTTGCAGGGTGTACATGGTGCATAGATTGTATGCATCATGTATACAATGTAAATGCAATGTTTTGATTGGCATTTGAGGCTTTTGATTGCCATTTGAGGATTTTGATTGGAAGATGAGAGTGTATCTCTCTCTCTCTCTCTCTCTCTCTCTCTCTCTCTCTCTCTCTCTCTCTCTCTCTCTCTCTCTCTCATTTTGCTGGCGACGGGGGCTTCTTATTGATGAGGTCAGTAGTACTTTATTTATTTTAATATGCTAGTTAATGTGTTTAATAATGGGAAAATAATCTATTATCCCTATCTGGATAATAGTTATTTTGCACATTATTGTAGTGTAGGTGTTGGGGGGGGGGGGGGATTGATGTATTGAATGTATAGGTCAGCTTTATTTATTTTACATTCAGTATTTGTTCTTTTTGGTTCTGCGTGAGATCTCTGGAGACCACCTGCGGTATCCTCGGGTATCTCACGGGTATCAGGCTGCGTGGTCCATGGGGGATACCTGCGGGGAAGAACCGGTGGCCCCACATCTGTGGGGGCACTGCGGACCCGTAGTCTGCAGGGAAGAACCGGTGGCCTCACATTTGTGGGGGCACCGTGGATCCGTAGTGTGCGGGGAAGAACCGGTGGTCCCACATCTGTGGGGGCACTGCGGACCCGTAGTGCCCACCCGTGGGTCCCCACACCACCGTGGGAACCACCCGAGGCCCTGCAGACACCTGTGGGTCTGACCCGGGGCTCCCAGACATCCGCGGGTCTACCGTGGGGACCCAATTGTGGCCCACGGTGACCCACGGAGACCAACTGGTGGGCCATGGCTCCTGGCAGAACCCACCAACAGTCCTCCAGAACCTGTATGAAACAAGTTGCTGGTAACTTGTAGGTCTGTCAGGTGTCCCGTCAGGCCCACCAGGGACTCGCGTGGGCCTGGGGTATGAACCCTGTATGTAAAAGGATAAATCATGTATTTATGGGGGGGCACAGGGGGTGGGTTATGTAGTTAAAAAATAGAATGATGTTTATTGTTGGGCAGTGTATTGTTTGTATTGTGGGTACTGGGTGTGGGGGTAGGGGCATTGGCCCCAAGGGTATGTGGGTAGGCCTCCTGGCTGGCTAGTGGGTGAGGGTGGTTAGGCCTCATGGGGTAGGGGGTTAGTGGGGGAGGGTATGTAGGCCTCCCTAGTGGTGGGTGACGGTGGGTTAATCCCTTAATGACTGTAGCGGTTAATAACTGCTATGGTGATTAAGGGGTTAGGGGACATTACATTAGATGTTTTTATTCTTGTTTCTGTTTTGCAGCAGTGGAAGGGGAATGGACAGTGATGAAGATGAGGATGGCTTTCATCGTGGCAGCCGGATACGGGTGAGTGCAATATGTATTTAATGTATTTATTGTTCTTTATGTATTTAAAATGGGCACATCACTATTATCCATTTGTGGATAATAGTAATTGTGCCCATTACTATACTGTATGTGTTAGGGGGGGGGTATTTATTTATAAGTATGTATGTGTCTTGACATTAATTGGGGGGGGGGCACAGAATTGGTACTGCAGGCCTGCGGGTAACACCCGAGGGCCCCCGCCAGCCTATAGTATCATTGATGTGCATATATGTGTATGTTAGGGGGGTATAGGGGTTGTTGGGATAATATATATATTTATATTCCCCAGGTGAAGTCCTAGTTACAGGACGAAACGCGTAGGGTGGTGGCTTTAAGACAACTCTCAGCATCCCCTATCCAATATCTACATCTATCATAATCCCCCCATATCCGAGCGCCCCTGGACATTATCTTCAAGTTGTGGCTGTTATTCCGGTCGAGTGACGTCAGCAGTGCAGTCTCACGACATCAGAGGATGAACCAGGAAGCTCAGGAGGGCAGCTGCAGTCAGAGGAAATCCACTACAGAGAATCTCGGCATCCCACGTGGAGAGGAGGCGGATTATCGCTCCAGGCAGCAGGACGGAGAGGATTTTATATCCTATATGCTTGTTTACATCTGCTACTTTAGCAACCAGGGACTCTTAATATATCCCCAGTCCATTCATGCTCATTTTTCATTGTTTAGTTAGCAGTGTGCGCCAATGTTCTTTCTTTTCCTTATATATATATATTTATTTATTTATTTATATATATTTATTTATTTAGTTATTGTGGGGATGTTGTGTGTGTATTTTTTTTATTGTGGATAGCGGGGGTGGGTGAAGTGGGTATTATCCCCAACGGTGGTTGTTTAGGGCTTGCGGGTGGGTAGCGGGAGGGCTTAACCCCTTCATTACTGTAGCGGTATTAACCGCTACGGTCGTGAAGGGGTTAAGTGCACTCGCAACCCCCCCGCAAGTCCTAAACAAACACCAAGGGCCAAATACCCCCTTCACCCACCCCCGCTACCCATAATAAACCTGGCACGGCTGGTTAACCGCTTCATTGCCTTAGCGGTTAGCCGCTAAGGTAATAAAGTGGGCTTTACATGCATTTTTCCTGCCTCGGATGCATGCCGGGGGGCTCCGGTGCTGGTATTTGTGGGTATCAGCTCCGGAGACCCCCGGCATCAATCCCAGCCAGGAAAAAGGCCTGATTTTTTCTAAGTGTCGCCCTTGCCGATGCTTATATACCACCAACCCGCCAACTTTAGTTGGCGGGACAGATTGGCGATAAATTCTCTTTTCGGCAGTGCCGATCAGCAGCGAAAAGCTGAACTGGGCTACCTGAATTCAGCCGAGATCAAAAAGTGCCGATAAGTAGCTTATCGGCACCCGGCTGCCGATAATTTTATCGGGAAGAAAATTTGCCCATTTTGGCCACTTATCAGCGCTTACTGAATCGCAAAGGCTTTTTTGGTGAGAAAATGGCAATAAAACGCTTTTCGGCGCTTAGTGCATGAGGCCCTTAATCCTGTCGCCCCCTCGAATAAGGGTCGGTATGAACTCAATCACTGAAAACCAAAAATTAGTCAAATTTCGAGATGGACAATTTGAAAAATATCTAGGGACTGGGAGCAAGGCATCCTGTTTCTTAATGGAGCGAATATGCTCCATAATTCTAATCTTCAAAGGTCTAATGGTCCAACCAACATATCCTCGACCACATCCACATGTTAAATAATAAATGACAAAATTAGAATTACAGTTAATAAAAGTTTGAATTTTCTGAATTTTCTTTCTGTATTGAAGGTTTTATGAGATTGGCATAACAGCAGACGCTACAACTGCCACATTTAAAAAAGCCTGATGGTTTTTGATTACTGTACATACTATCCGACCCTGAATTAAACAGACTAAGAGAAAGATAGTTAGCCAAAGATTTTACTTTCCTAAATGCAAATCTTGGTCTTTGTTTAACGGACTGTTGAATATAGTTGTCCAAGGTAAGTGTCCCCCAATATTTATAAAATATGGAATGGATCTGTGCTGCTAGATCACAACCTGTAAGCCGGACTTCAATAGTAGGGAAACTACTTTAAGGTTTAATACGGGATAATATTCAGGAATACCTAATGGAAAACAAATTTATTAGTAATAGTCAGCATGGATTTATGAAGGATAGATCATGCCAATCTAGCCTTATTTGTTTCTTTGAGGAGGTAAGTAGGAATTTAGACCAGGGTAATGCAGTTGGTGTGGTCTACTTAGATTTTGCAAAGGCTTTTGATACGGTTCCACATAAGAGGTTGGTGTACAAAATAAAGCAAATTGGACTCAGTAAAAATATATGCACCTGGATTGAAAATTGGTTGAAGGAAAGACAACAGAGGGTTGTCATAATTGGAACTTTTTCAGGTTGGGCTAAAGTCATGAGCGGAGTACCTCAAGGATCGGTACTGGGACCCCTGCTCTTTAACTTGTTTAGTAATGACATTGAGGTTGGCATCGAGAGCAAAGTCTCCATCTTTGCGGATGACACTAAATTGTGTAAGGTAGTAGAATCAGAGCAGGATGTAGTTTCTCTCCAGAAGGACTTTGAGAGACGGAAACTTGGACTGGTAAATGGCAGATGAGGTTTAATACAGATACATGTAAGGTTATGCATTTGGGAAACAAGAATAAAAAGGCGACTTACAAATGAAATGGGGATACATTGGGGGAATCCTCGATGGAGGAGGATTAGCAGTGCTTGTCGACAGCAGGCTTAACAATAGTGCCTAAAGTCATAAAGGAGCTGCAAAGGCAAACAAGATCTGATCTTGCATTAAACGGGCAATAAATGGAAGGTCAGTAAACATAATTATGCCACTTTATAAAGCATTAGTAAGACCATATAGCTGCAGCGGTCATTATTCAAACAAATCATGGCGCCGATTTCGTGTGCTCTGCTCTACTCCACGCAGCATGAACGCGGCCAATCGCCCCAGGCACCCGCGCTTATCGCGATTGCTTTGTTTGAATTTTATGGATTCTGTTTCTTTGGGTGCAATGAAATTAATGAATTGCAATGTGTAAAGTGTAAAGCACTGTGCGACTGTGCTACTGTGTCAATTTCAGGTGTTTAAAAAACAGAACTCTAAAATGCCATTTTCTGCACTCGCCGCACTCGCGTCTTAAGACGGTAAGGTTGGAAGACTTTCCGCGTCATGACATCGGTATTCAGATGTACACAACATGTGAAGTGTTTGAATAACGGCTGCTGCAGCTGTACCTTTAATATGGAGTACAATTTTGGGCACCACTCCTTTGAAAATACATTATGGAACTACAGTAGAGAGAGAGAAGAGCTACCAAATGAATAAAGGGGGTGGACAACTTATGAGGAGAGGCTAGCTAAATTAGATTTATTTACATTAGAAAAGAGGCGTCTAAGAGGCGATATGTTAAATATATACAAATATATTCGGGACAGTACAAGGAGCTTTCAAAAGATCTACTCATGCCATGGACAGTACAAAGGACTCGTGTCATCCCTTAAGTTTGGAGTAAAGGAGATTTCACCAGCAACTAAGGAAAGGGTTCTTTACAATAAAGGCACTTAAAATGTGGAATTCTTTACCAATTCAGGAAGGAATTTATTTTTCCCCTTATGAGATATCATTGGATGGTACTGCTGCGACAGCTTTTATTCTAACAAATCGCCGTTTTTTCCCTGGCTTTTTCCTGGAATGCAACGCTATTCACCTGGCACATGCCGCGTTCATTTTGCACAGTTCATTTTGCACAGTTCATTTTGCACAGCGTTCATTTCCCAGTCACGGGTTATGCGCGGCTGACACGCGGTTGATGCGTTTATTGAGAATGGTTCGGATTTAATAGGTTGCAATTCTTCGCGTGTCCGCCAGATGGCAGATATTCATGAATTGTAATGCGCATGCGCTTCAGTAATGTGTCAGACTTGCAGATGTTTCGTTTAAAAAAGATACCACAGTGTGCTATTGTAACTTGGCCTTGAGACTGAAGGAAGAGGTTGCAAAAATGTATCAATTTAGGCTTTTCATATTAAAGAAAGACAAAGACCAGTTTCGGTTACAATATTCTCCAGAGACCCGCCCGCCATGAGTGTTCAAGTGCAGCCCGCTTTCCAAAAACCCGACAGAAGTTACGCGTATTTGATATGGGCCGCAATTAATGCAACAGAGGATAAGATGGCAACAGTTGTTCAAATTTATCAGTATTTTGTCGAAAACTATGACTTTTATAAATTTTCGCCAACTCATACGTGCAAGCGTGCAATAAGGAAAAGGTTATGTAGCGATCCTGTTTTTATCGTATTGAGCCACAATTTGTTGGAGGGTATTGGTGTGTATCACCGTCTTTTTCCTGAATCTATGATCATGATGATGGCAAAAGGCGAAGGGTCGTGTTAAAACCAACTAAGAAACGACAGTCGCTGCCAAGCAATGCACCAGCACCGGCTTCCAATGACGGTCCCGCCGTCAGTGGCAACCCTGAGCCTGATCCGGAATTCGCGTGCAGTTTCGATCAAGCTTGCATGTACCTAAGCAATTTCCAGCCTCATCAGCTGACTACAGGTGTACTAGTCCCGCTGCAAACTATCGACGTGGATGATCAAGAACGCTGGACTGGCAGTGGACCGGCGCCAGCGCCAGCTGAATGAGAAATTCTATCGTGAGTATTGTTGCCGTATTATTTTCTGTGTTTTTTTTATTTTGACAATACAGTATCAATATCGGTGCGATTCAAAAGTCAAGCGATTGTCCTGTAAGCAATATTATTGGCTGAGCGGCTTCTACAGTACTGTACTGCAGATACTGAACTATTGGTGGAACGCTAGGCGCATGCGCATTGGAACCTTCTTGAAATGCATACAGTATGCGTGTCATTACATCGACGGTAGGCGCATGCGCATGTGAACAGGAGACGCCCCCCGAGAAAATTATTGGTGGGACTGGCTGGGAACTTCTTTAGGGGGCTGACCATTACAGTAAAACTTTTCTTTTTGTTTTTCCTCAGAAAAGAAAACGGCTAATGGAGGGATTTCGATGGATAATATCGCTTTGTGTAACAATGCCTGCTGAATCGGATTTAAAAACCCACGTACCGGAGTCTACAGTTTAGTGGCCGTTGTTATTGATTAGGATAGAATACTGTACCTGAAACAGTATGCTGATGTTTTCCGGTCGTACAGTATTCTGTACAATACTTTTTTATATACAGTACAGTATACTGTGTAATAAACCCGAAAAAATAAAAACTATGCATTTATTCTACATATACAGTATCACATACATTATGTGTCTTCTACAGTATACAGTGCCAGTACATACAGTACAGTACAGTTTGTGTCTTCTATTTTTTTTTAATACTCTTTACTGAGCATGCCTACAGTATACAGTGCAGTATGCCTCGACATTCTAGAAACACTGTATTTTTTTACAGTAGCAAAGGAGCAAATGGAACAATGTAAAACAAATCAACATGTTCTTTTATTGGTGGAGTAAGTACAAAAACATTTATTTACAAATACTGTACAATGTAGTAAAATTTTAAGTGCACAGCAATTCAAAACATCAACAGGTGTATGGTTTACTGCTACATTTGTGAAAACATTTATGTCAGTCAGTATGGTTTACAGTCACATGTTTTAAAAATTCTTTATTCATAAAATAAGCAAAACGCAACATCTCCTTTATTAAAGAACGACAAGTCAAAACATATACTGTACAGTGGGATGGTGTGCAAAACAGCCTGCACCAGTACAGTCTTTGAGGGCAGCAAACAGGGTGAGTTTTCAGGGTAACCTTTGAAAACCATGCCTGTTTGCGGCCCCTAGGGACTGGAATTGTGCATGTCCTGTGTGTGTGGACAGCAAGTTAAAACATTTCTGTATAAATACAAGTAAAAAAACACACAACAACATCTCCTTTATTTAAGTACAGCAGGTCAAATCATGTAGAGTACAATACAGTTCAGCACAACAGTATGGTCTTACCTGTGATTACAAAAAAACCTTTATTCATAAAATGCAATATACAAACAAAACAACTCCTTTATTAAAGAAACATATACAGTACAGTGGGATGGTGTGCAAAACTGTCAGTCAGACCTGCACCACTACAGTCCTTGAGGGCAGCAAACAGGGCAGGTTTTCAGGACAACCTTGAAAACCGTGCCTTTTTCGGCCCTCAGGGACTGGAATTGTGCAGGTCCTATGTGTGTGGATAGCAAGTTAAAACATTTCTGTATAAATACAAGTAAAAAAACACACAACAACATCTCCTTTATTTAAGTACAGCAGGTCAAATCATGTAGAGTACAATACAGTTCAGCACAACAGTATGGTCTTACAGAAAGTCCTCCGCATTGTCCGTCCATGGCCGATTCCTTTCATGGCGCAAAACGCTATTAATGCAGTTTCGAACGCCTTTCATTACAGGATCTGTAATTTGATAAAAGCGCCGCATTTCATCCCGAATGTTCTTTCTTAAATTGGCAGGTCACTTTGAAGGCCCAGTCGCAGTACAACAAGTAGGGAACATGCTGCTTAAAAAGTAACAAGGCATACTTGTGGGGTGCACAACACTCTTCACCCTATACTTTTCCCTGAGCGCCGGTGGCAGATCGCACAGGGTGATGTCTGGCACCGTATCGATGCGAGCGACTTTAGGTCTTTTGGGAGCGGGTGAGCTTGAGGCGACGGGCGATGGTAGGTTGTCTGGGAGGAAGCTTTCCTCCTGTCTTGGTCACCGTGTTGTCTCCTGGTGTGGTCTTGACGGGGTTGTCATGTCCTTCTCAACGGCATACATGTACACTACATCTTCTGGTGGAGGGGGTGCGCTTGTTGATGGAAGAGGGTCGAAGGTCACATTCATCACATCCATGTCAGCCCCCTGCTCCAGCGTCGGGGAAACAGGGGCAGTAACACCGAGCAAATAATGTATGCCCGCTATGTCAGCCTCTATCTTCTCCATCCGTCGTTCCATCCATTGATCCATATGTTGCATCCGTTGATCCATATCTAGCATCCGTTGATCCATATGTATAATCCGTTTATCCATTTGTAGCATCCGTTGCTCCACATTTAGCATTGTCTCCAGAAGCAGATCTATCTTTGCTAGCACAATAGAGTTCCCGGGGAGATCCACACTTATCCCATTCAGCATCCGGTCTAATGAGCTGCTTCTTGTGCATGGCGTGTGAACATCTGAGGGATGGGTGCAAGGGAGGATGAGATGGGGGTTCCATGGAGAGAAGCGGCAGAGACGTCAAAGAAGAGTGGAGGAGGTGACCTATGGATATCCGGTAGAGAAGAAGCGGCAGCGTCGTCGAAGAGGGATGGAGAAAGTGACCTTTGGATTTCCGGGCGAGAAGCGAGAAGCAGAGTCGTCTAAGAGCAAAGAAGAAAGTGACCCGTAGATTTCAGAGGCAGCGTCGTTGGATAGAGCTGGAGAAGATGGCCTGTGGGTTTTCGGGAGGGCGGCGGCAGCGTCAAGGACGAGGGGTGGAGAAGATGGGCTGAAGATTTCCGGGACAGCGGCGGCAGAGTCGTCGAAGCATATGTGAGGAAGTGGTCTGCGGGTTCGATGGGTTGGCTGCCAATCGTTTTGCGTCGAGAGTACATCACTGTATATCTTCTTGACATAATAAGGCTGACGTCTATGAAAACCCTTAGCCTTTGGGGTCAGCAGAAGGTTTTCTTTTTGGCCTTAGCCTGTCGCTTTTGCCTTGGCGTGGAAACGGCAACCGCCTTTTGCTTTTTCTGCTTGATACTGCTGCGACACACTTTATTCGAGCAAATACCCAGTATGTACCTGGCAGATACCTGGAATGCGCCGCTCCTCACCTCAGACAAGCCCCATTGCGTTTGCCTTCCCAGCCATGGTTCATGCCTGGCTGACGGGCGGCTGATCTGTTAAATGATAATGATTAGGATTTAATAGGCTGCAATGCTTCGCGTGTCTACCAGATGGCATAAATTCATGAATTGTAATGCAGTATATATATATATACTGTGCAGTATTGCAGACAGCGGGAATAAAATGCTTCAATCCCTGCCTGGAAAATAACGCAATGCGCTCGGGCAGAAAACAGTCACAAACCTCAATACACCCGAGTATACCCGAATTCGTGGGACTAGCCGAGCTCGAATAAAGTATGTCGCCAGTGTAGGCACGGCAGAGGCGAGTGGGTTCCTGCATCGTAGAATCGGGGTTGCTCCATGGAAGCAGGTGGCACAATGCAGTATCTGGACAAGGGCAAGTTCAGATTAAGATCATCGAGTGGTGGGCTATGCAAAGTGTGTAACCTTATATGCATGGCGACCAGGTACAGGTGTTGAAAGTGGGCGTACTCTAATGTGAGTCATTACCGTATAAATACACCATCCATTTTGTGGACTCACTGCACATTGAATACACATCGACTAAACATCGAATATACATTCTTGTGTTTATATTTCTTTCTACTCGCAGCAATGCCTGTTATAAAGATTTCCAAGGAGCTCAGCATGCGAATCAAGGACATCAACACGAGCGGACACCGAATTGCTGCTATCCAATGCTGGTTAGCTACTTCTTGCATCGTTGTGCCAGCAACCACTGTGAGCTATCATCTACACGGAAAAAACAGAGACCACAAAAGGGCACCAAGGGTAACTTACGCGTAAGTATATTTATACAACTTAAAAATAAAATTAATTTTAATTTAAATCTAATATTTTTGTTATTTCTGTTGATTTATATTACAACAGTATATATATTTTGTATATTTATATTTATATCAGTACAGAATATATATATTTTGTAGATTTATATTTATATCAGTACAGTATATATATTTTGTATATTTATATTTATATTACAACAGAATATATATTTTGTATATTTATATCAGTACAGTATATATATTTTGTATATTTATATTTATATCAGTACAGTATATATATTTTGTATATTTATATTTATAATTATATTACAACAGTATATATATTTTGTATATTTATATTTATATTACAACAGTATATATATTTTGTATATTTATATTTATATTAAAGCAGAATAAATATTTTGTATATTTATATAGTATTTATATTACAACAGTATATATATTTTGTATATTTATATTTATATCAGTACAGTATATATATTTTGTATATTTATATTTATATTACAACAGTATATATATTTTGTATATTTATATTTATATTACAACAGTATATATATTTTGTATATTTATATTTATATTACAGCAGTATAAATATTTTGTATATTTATACAGTATTTATATCACAACAGTATATATATTTTGTATATTTATATTTATATCAGTACAGTATATATATTTTGTATATTTATATTTATATCAGTACAGTATATATATTGTATATTTATATTTATATTACAACAGTATATATATTTTGTATATTTATATTTATATTACAACAGTATATATATTTTGTATATTTATATCCGTACAGTATATATATTTTGTATATTTATATTTATATCAGTACAGTATATATATTTTGTATATTTATATTTATATTACAACAGTATATATATTTTGTATATTTATATTTATATCAGTACAGTATATATTTAGTATATTTATATTTATATATACATTTTATATTGCTGCATATTAATAAAACAATATATTTTCTTTACATTATAGGGAGACAACTCTTCTGGTAGAAAAAATAAGTGAGGAGAATGATGAGAAGAGTGCATTAAGGGTCAAAAACACTCTGCAGGAAAAGCACAATCTGACTGTATCCGAGAGCAGCATAAAGAAGATGAGACACAGCATTGGATGGAAATATGGACGTGTGAGGTTAGTACTGGACAGTACAGGAGGTAAAAGTGTTATTTAGGAAACTGTACTGTACCGCTAAAATTATTTATTCCTTGTCATTACAGAGCGTACCCCATGATAAGGGACGCAAACAAAATCAAAAGAGTGGTCCAGGCCCAGGCATGGATCGACAGTGGGGAGACTTTCCAGGATTGCATCTTCACTGATGACACTGATGTGTCGCTGGAGAGATTTGCAAGCTTTGCATTCCACAAAAAAGGCTGCATATCTTTGAAGCCATGGCCAAAACACCCCGTGAAGTTGCATGTGTGGGGTGCCATCTTTAGGCGTGGACCAGGATGCATTGTCATCTTTGAAGGTAAAATATATCAAATATAATGTAGCCTTATGCACTGTACTTTACTAGTGTAACCTTACTGTATGCACTGTACTATTGTGCAGTTTTTTGAGCACTTTTATTTCTTGCTATAGGAATAATGAATAAAGCTTTCTTCCAAGACAACATTGTCCCTGAGATATATATATCTCATGCGAGTTCCCCAATGGTCACCGCTTCTACCAGGACAACGATCCAAAGCACACCGCGTCAACAGCGCATATCCTTGAGCGTGGTATCAACTGGGTGAAGACGCCAGCGGAGTAAGTGCAGTAGACCGTGTCTCATTTTTTTCCCCACTGTTTTTACTGTGTACTGTATCTCTTAAACTAATTGTCCTTTTTTTCCAATGACAGATCACCAGACTTCAATCCGATCGAAATGGTCTGGCATCAGCTGAAGGACCATATCCGGAAAGTGGCGAAACCCTCCAAAAAGGACGAGTTGTTGAAAGGCATAATGAGTTTTTGGAACGATGTACTCACCGTGGAACGCTGCAATAAATATATAGACCATATTGTGACTGTGTTGCCCATTGTGATCGCACGTAATGGGCAAGCATCAGGAAAGTAGTACTGTTCAGTAGTATTGTAAGTTCAGTATGATACAGGTAAGTATGGCACAGATTTTTTCTTTCCAAATAGTCAGAGTATACAGTACAGTAGTTACAGTTTTATCTTTACAGAGAGAGCAGCACCAACCATCAGGTTACATACAGTTGTATTTAACAGTAGTCAGAGTATACAGTACAGTAGTTCCAGTATACAGTAGACTACTGTCACGGCCGAGTTTATTCTAACATTTGCCCGGTCTCGGCCGCGACAGATACCGGGCGCGCGCCGAGGTGTCCCGTGTGCGCGCCGGAGCCTCGGAGGATCGGTCCTCTGATCGGGGCTTCCCCCTCCCCTCTCCGGATCCACCGGGTCCCCCGGAGCCCCCCAGCGCCATCCCCCACATTACAGCAACCCAGGGCTCCCTCAGGGAGCCCTGGGCACGCGCGCCATGCGTGCACGCTCCCAATGAAGCGTGATCGCGCATCGATGATGCGCGGCACGCCAAGGGAACAAAACGACAAAACCGGAACACCACGCGGCTTGCGGCTCGAGCCGAGTTAGAATAAAGTGTGCCGCTACTGTAGTTTGACAGCAGTACAGTAACTGCCTACTGCCTACTAACTGGTCATTTTTTTTCTTTTCAGAGAAAGCAGCACCAGCCATCTAAAGTAGTACTACATATCACACAATTCCATAACACAGTACGCACATACAGTAACTGCACTAATTTTTTGTTTTCTTGTCGTTTCAGGAAAAAAGGGTGGCCTGGGGGGAGGTGGGGTGTTGTGTCCAGTCTAATCTGTTTGTACAGTCAAATGTACAGTATATAAACAGCAGTATTGATGTACACAAAACCTCTCCTCTCTCAATGAACTACTGTACTGTACACGGAATAAGGAACAAGATAACGACGGAAAAAATAATATTACTATGTACAGTATACTGTATATATATATATATATATATATATATATATATATATATATATATATATATATATATATATATATATATATCGGGGTTGCAGACCTGCCTAAGACATGCAGATGAGCATACAGTTGTATTTGCATATATATATATATATATATATAGCAACTGTAAATATTACTGTATGTTCATTTGCATGTCTTAGACAGGTCTGCAACCCTGTCTTTCCCCATTGTCACCCAGCATACAGCGCTTCCACTGCAGCAAGGGATTCTGGGAAATGACATGCAAATGAGCACTCAGTGCCACCTTTTGTCTCAAGCTCGTATTACACAAGCCAATCCTCAAGCCAATGCATGCTGTTTTAAACACAGCTTTTAGACAGAGGCTGGGATGAGATGCAAAGCCATTAGACCCACTCACATACATGTTTCAACCTTGATGGGTATCATCAGTGTGAGGCTGGTCTTAATGGCTAGCAGGTTTGAGACTAGACTAGGTAATCACCACTGTCATTAAGGTATATATACAGTATACATATATTATACATTACAGTGTATATATATTATAACACAATATTCTTATAAATGTGCATAATTCATGTTTCTCCATGTTTTACAAATGTTTTCTAAATGTTTATCCAATTTCAATCTGGCAGAAGAACTTAATAAAGACTGCATTATGTATTATTCATGATTATTTTTATATTTGTATTTTTTTGTTCCTGATGAAATAAAATAAATATTTATTCACATTCCTGGTAATCATAATCATTGACAACAACCACCCCCCCCCCCACCCCCACAGTATTAGAATGAATGTCAAAACAACATGAATCAGTTAATGGTTTTTTTAATCTCAATTCTCACAATGCTGTGCAAATCAGATTTACATTTCAAATTCGAGAAGGGATTTTCCAAAGCGTTGCCATAAACAAAGCCTCAAAGGGTTGGGAGGGGGGTTGGGTGAGTCATGTGCAGTAATCATCTAGCTCCCATCTCAAATAGGCTTAGAGTACACGCAGGCGCAGTAAAGCGATTGATGCTCGGCTAGGGACGGATTAAAAACACAATGACTAACTTCAGAAAATGAATGACTCTGTGGAGGTGTCTGTCGAATTACTCTGTGGAGAAGGGGGGGGTTGAGTGACTCATGCGCAGTAAGCAGCTAGCTCCCATCTCAAAGAGGCTTAGAGTACACGCAGGCGAAGTGAGGCGATTGACGCTCGGCTAGGGACGGATTAAAAACACAATGACTAACTTCAGAAAATGAATGACTCTGTGGAGGTGTCTGTCGAGAAGAGTTTGTGTGTGCGTGGGGGAGGGATGAAGGATTAGTTGTGCTGCAGTTAAAATAAATTACATACTGTAGAGTAGAGTACAGTAATTTCAAAAGGTAGTTCATCATAATAATTTGATCAATAAACCCCCAAATACAACCCCCAAATACAGTACTTAAAAAGCAAGTCACTTTATCTCCCTGTGCCTCAGGCACCAAAAACATACAGTAGATTGTGAGCTCCACGGAACAGGAAGGGACCTGTGCCTGCAAAATGTCTCTGGAAAGCGCTACGTATACTGTAACTAACAGCGCTATACAAAAACATGCTATTATTATTATTATAATATCAAGGTGATGCTCTGTGCAAATCAAATTCGAGAAGGGATTTTCCAAAACGTTGCCGTAAACAAAGCCTCAAAGCTCCTGTCTCAAAGAGAATTACACACAGGCGCAGTGAGGCTTTGTACTGTAGCTTGGCTATGGACGGATTAAGAACACAATGGCAAGATTCAGAAAATTAACGACTCTTTGGAGAGGGGGGGTTGGGTGACTCATGCGCAGTAAGCAGCTAGCTCCCATCTCAAAGAGGCTTAGAGTACACGCAGGCGCAGTGAGGCGATTGACGCTCGGCTAGGGACGGGTTAAAAACACAATGACTAACTTCTGAAAATGAATGACTCTGTGGAGGTGTCTGTCGAAAAGAGTTTGTGTGTGCGTGGGGGAGGGATGAAGGATTAGTTGTGCTGCAGTTCAAAGAAATTACATAATGTAGAATAGAGTACAGTAATTTCAAAAGGCAGTTCATCATAATAATTTGATCAATAAACCCCCAAATACAGTACATAAAAAGCAAGTCGCTTTATCTCCCTGTGCCTCAGGCACCATAAACATACAGTAGATTGTGAGCTCCACGGGACAGGGAGGGACCTGTGCCTGCAAAATGTCTCTACAAAAACATGCTATTATTATTATTATTATAATATCAAGGTGATGCTCTGTGCAAATCAAATTCGAGAAGGGATTTTCCATAACATTGCCATAAACAAAGCCTCAAAGCTCCTGTCTCAAAGAGAATTACACGCAGGCGCAGTGAGGCTTTGTACTGTAGCTCGGCTATGGACGGATTAAGAACACAATAGCAAGATTCAGAAAATTAACGACTCTGTGGAGAGGGGGGGGTTGGGTGACTCATGCGCAGTAAGCAGCTAAGCAGCTAAATAGCTCCCATTTGAAAAAGGATCACACACAGGCGCAGTGAGGCTTTGAAGCTCGGCTATGGACGGATTAAGAACACAATGGCAAGATTCAGAAAATGAATGACTCTGTGGAGAGGGGGGGGTGTTGGGTGACCCATGCGCAGTAATCAGCTAGCTCCCATCTCAAAGAGGCTTAGAATACACGCAGGCGCAGTGAGGCGATTGACGCTCGGCTAGGGACGGATTAACTTCAGAAAATGAATGACTCTGTGCAGGTGTCTGTCGAATTACTCTGTGGAGAGGGGGGGTTGGGTGACTCATGTGCAGTAAGCAGATAAGCAGCTAAAAAGCTCCCATCTGAACAAGGATTACACGCAGGCGTAGTGAGGCTTTAAAGCTCGGCTATGGACGGATTCAAAACACAATGGCTAACTTCAGAAAATGAATGACTCTGTGGAGGTGTCTGTCGAATTACTCTGTGGAGAAGGGGGGGGTTGAGTGACTCATGCGCAGTAAGCAGCTAGCTCCCATCTCAAAGAGGCTTAGAGTACACGCAGGCGAAGTGAGGCGATTGACGCTCGGCTAGGGACGGATTAAAAACACAATGACTAACTTCAGAAAATGAATGACTCTGTGGAGGTGTCTGTCGAGAAGAGTTTGTGTGTGCGTGGGGGAGGGATGAAGGATTAGTTGTGCTGCAGTTAAAATAAATTACATACTGTAGAGTAGAGTACAGTAATTTCAAAAGGTAGTTCATCATAATAATTTGATCAATTAACCCCCAAATACAACCCCCAAATACAGTACTTAAAAAGCAAGTCACTTTATCTCCCTGTGCCTCAGGCACCAAAAACATACAGTAGATTGTGAGCTCCACGGAACAGGAAGGGACCTGTGCCTGCAAAATGTCTCTGGAAAGCGCTACGTATACTGTAACTAACAGCGCTATACAAAAACATGCTATTATTATTATTATAATATCAAGGTGATGCTCTGTGCAAATCAAATTCGAGAAGGGATTTTCCAAAACGTTGCCGTAAACAAAGCCTCAAAGCTCCTGTCTCAAAGAGAATTACACACAGGCGCAGTGAGGCTTTGTACTGTAGCTCGGCTATGGACGGATTAAGAACACAATGGCAAGATTCAGAAAATTAACGACTCTTTGGAGAGGGGGGGTTGGGTGACTCATGCGCAGTAAGCAGCTAGCTCCCATCTCAAAGAGGCTTAGAGTACACGCAGGCGCAGTGAGGCGATTGACGCTCGGCTAGGGACGGGTTAAAAACACAATGACTAACTTCTGAAAATGAATGACTCTGTGGAGGTGTCTGTCGAAAAGAGTTTGTGTGTGCGTGGGGGAGGGATGAAGGATTAGTTGTGCTGCAGTTCAAAGAAATTACATAATGTAGAATAGAGTACAGTAATTTCAAAAGGCAGTTCATCATAATAATTTGATCAATAAACCCCCAAATACAGTACATAAAAAGCAAGTCGCTTTATCTCCCTGTGCCTCAGGCACCATAAACATACAGTAGATTGTGAGCTCCACGGGACAGGGAGGGACCTGTGCCTGCAAAATGTCTCTACAAAAACATGCTATTATTATTATTATTATAATATCAAGGTGATGCTCTGTGCAAATCAAATTCGAGAAGGGATTTTCCATAACATTGCCATAAACAAAGCCTCAAAGCTCCTGTCTCAAAGAGAATTACACGCAGGCGCAGTGAGGCTTTGTACTGTAGCTCGGCTATGGACGGATTAAGAACACAATAGCAAGATTCAGAAAATTAACGACTCTGTGGAGAGGGGGGGGTTGGGTGACTCATGCGCAGTAAGCAGCTAAGCAGCTAAATAGCTCCCATTTGAAAAAGGATCACACACAGGCGCAGTGAGGCTTTGAAGCTCGGCTATGGACGGATTAAGAACACAATGGCAAGATTCAGAAAATGAATGACTCTGTGGAGAGGGGGGGGGGTGTTGGGTGACCCATGCACAGTAATCAGCTAGCTCCCATCTCAAAGAGGCTTAGAATACACGCAGGCGCAGTGAGGCGATTGACGCTCGGCTAGGGACGGATTAACTTCAGAAAATGAATGACTCTGTGCAGGTGTCTGTCGAATTACTCTGTGGAGAGGGGGGGTTGGGTGACTCATGTGCAGTAAGCAGATAAGCAGCTAAAAAGCTCCCATCTGAACAAGGATTACACGCAGGCGTAGTGAGGCTTTAAAGCTCGGCTATGGACGGATTCAAAACACAATGGCAAGATTCCAAAAATTAAAGACAGCCGCATGAATTTCAAAGCTAAAGACATACTTTAATTTCAAAAGGCAGTTCATCATAATAATACACCCCCAAGTACAGTACGCAAAAAGCACACAAATCAACCATGTGCAGTCAAACGCACAGGGTCACAGACAAAAGCTACAGTAGGATGGTTTTTGCAGGCTTGTGGAGAAAAAAAAAATTACAATAAAAAAAAAAATCTTAATTTTTTTTTGGTCACTCACTCAGGCAAGCAAGCAATGGTGGGCGAAGTGACAGGTGCATGCGCAGTAAATTCCTGCTGTCAAGGAGGAATGTGATTGAAACCAGACACACGTTCAAAGGAATGGTGTGGGAGAGATGTACTGCATTGCACAGAAGATAAGAAGTTGAAATACCCTGCAGTGCAGTTAATTATCCTGAGCGAGGGGAGAGCGCTGTATATGCAGAAATGTGACATGGTTACAGTACTGTACACGCCTATGCGTTTCAACAATTTTCAAATGAGACATACTGTACAGCAGCACAGCACCGCAAATGCATATATACTTTAAATATGCACATTTACAATTACTGCGCACGCACAACCAGACTGTGTACTGACGTAGGTTGAACCTCGAAGGTATTAGACTTCCAAGACAACAGCTCGCAAACGCCCCTCTGAGTTTTTACACGGCATTGCAGTATTGCAGACAGCGAGAATAAAATGCTAATATCACGAGCGCGAAATTAACACAGCTCACTCCGGGCGAAAACGACACAAAACCGCACATAACCGGGATAATCTGAAAATCGCGGATCTAGCCGATTTAGACTAAAGGCGGTCGCCACTGTATGTCCACTAGGGTTTTTTGTTTGCCTTCCTCTGGATCAATAAGTAAGTATAGATATAGGATAAAATATCTGTTGTCTAAATTTAGCATAGGTTGAACTTGATGGACGCATGTTTTTTTTCAACCTCATCTACTATGTAACTATGCAACTCCTAACTAGCGACATGTTAATATGATACACTTGTTTAGGCCGATACTGCACTGGATAATATTCCAAATGTGGACACCCTGATATAGTATATTTATATCACAGAGACCAACATATGTTACTCTGTGTATATAATATCCATATCATATTATGTAGCAACTAACTATGAACATTTAACCTGATTTAGGATTTCGCTGTAGCAACGACATTTGTAACCATTACAGCAGGGTATACTCAGTTATACATATGTGAGGACACAGATACTATTTTATTTACAACTATTCCTGATCATGTTAGGTGTTGCATTTGACAATATCAATATACAGTTAACTATTCACTCATTACGAGTTGGTGCTCTCTCCCTTTATATTTTGTTTTTTTCCATTATGTTTTGTCACTATGTATGAGTGACTCGTGTTCTTAATAAGATTTTTTTTGTTTTCACATATTATTTTTGGATGAGTTTTTAGTTCCCTAAATTTAAGGGATAATCTGAGGAGACAACCATACTGGAAAATATCTCAGAATAGTTCACCTATAGTTAGGGGGAGTGTATTACTAGATCACCCACGTTACCTCAAACCCAGAGACACACACATATAGGCGGCTCATATCAATAAATTGAGCTTGCCATATCACTTTAAGACCACATAGGCTTTTCATAAATTGCACAAAATATGAGATCGCACAATTACACTTTTTAATATGTTTTTAGATTGAGCTTTTCATATGTAATACATTTCATTATTTATAATTTAATATGAGGATGCCCTCTCTGAGTGCACTATATAGAGCGCTGTCCTTTTGATATATGTATTCCTATTCTCCTTTAGCTGCACCTCTTTCTTCTACAATACTAGAGACATTTGTACCAAAACAATTATATACATGCTTAATTAGTACTATTTTAGTGATACAGACCCCCACACATACAATATGTTTCATAATAATACATTCACATAGCTTTCAAAACTGTAATGTAAAACCTGGCACCAATTCCCTTTGTCCAAGCTAATTTATAGAACTGTTCCTCAGCATATTTAGTATAAAAAAATTATACTATAAGCATATACAAAGCATTAGTAAGACCACACCTTGAATATGGAGTTCAATTTTGGGCACCAATCCTAAGACAATACATTATGGAACTAGAGAGAGTACAGAGAAGAGCCACCAAATTAATAAAGGAGATGGACATTCTAACTTATGAGGCGAGGCTAGCTAAATTAGATTTATTTACATTAGAAAAGAGGCGTCTAAGAGGGGATATGATAACTATATACAAATATATTCAGGGACAATACAAGGAGCTTTCAAAAGAACTATTCATCCCATGGGCAGTACAAAGGACTCGGGGCCATCCCTTAAGTTTGGAGGAAAGGAAATTTCACCAGCAACAAAGGAAAGGGTTCTTTACAGTAAGGGCAGTTAAAATGTGGAATTCATTACCCATGGAGACTGTGATGGCAGATACAATAGATTTGTTCAAAAAAGGTTGGACATCTTTTTAGATGGGAAAGGTATACAGGGATATACCAAATAAGTATACAAGGGAAGGATGTTGATCCAGGGATTAATCCGATTGCCAATTCTTGGAGTCAGGAAGGAATTATTTTTTCCTCTTAATGGGGTTTTTTGTTTGCCTTCCTCTGGATCAATAAGTAAGTATAGATATAAGATAAAGTATCTGTTGTCTAAATTTAGCATAGGTTGAACTTGATGGACCTATGTCTTTTTTCAACCTCATCTACTATTTAACTATATACCTATGTAACATATCAGGTCCAAATAAACATCACTAGATATATACTGAGATGTATAAAACAATATTAATTATACAAATGGGTAGGAATATCTACCATTTTATATACCCTGAGTCAGTTATTCCGGGTTAGCCAAAATTTAAAAATAATTATATTTTTACAGTGTACATATAGAATATATTTTAACAAATAAAAAGATTATGCTTTTGTTGGGAAAAGTATTCACTAATAAAATATTTTCATACATTGTTTTTGAAAAGATTAGCTCCGAGATAAAAGAAACAATAGTTGGGAATGAACATCAATAGTGTTTTCTACAGATTAAGCCCACAGCTGAATCAACACTATAAACAAACATGAAAATACTGATAAAAGATTACGGATGCTGGTGCTCAAGTATAACATCAACAAGTACTGATCAATTTGTGGTACATAATATCAGAATGAACCGGGATTCATTTTAGCTTCATGAACATCACACATATGCACTCAGTATATAATGTAATATAACGTATGTAAGGTATGTAATGCTACAGATTAAGTAAGACTCAACGTCTTTGGTGCCACAAGTAGTCTTGGCACGGAAGGATTAACGCTGCATGTGGTCAATTTAGAAACATGGATCCCTTACAGCGCAATCGTAGCAGACACAATCCCCAGTGCCACAGACTATTGATTTTTCGTAAGCATCGCTGGGACATTACATTTTGCTACTATTTCCCAAATCATTTGTTATCATAATCAATACAAAACAACTAAATGCAATGCAAAGTTCTTTGAAAGTCTATTATATGTTATAAAATATTTTACAGATAAAATATCTACAGTATTAGTTGCTATTATTCTTATACATTTTGTTCACATAATTTAAAATATATACTATAGAAATAAGAAATATAGCTTTGAATGTGATATGGTATTAGAGGAAAAACTGTGTTACAATACATACGTAGGTTCTGTATCATGAAGATCATTTCATGATGTTACAATATCAAATTATCCAATAGTTGCAGCTTGGTAGAAAATATACAGAATACAGTATAGAAATTGTACAAATATTTCCTATATGATAATTGTCTGGAGTATAGTACTGTATACTGTAATCAAAGCAGTAACCGCCAGCAGGGGGGATGTCAGCCCTGTGAAGGAAGGAATCCATTGACAACATAGTATTGTAGTCCCACTTAGAGAATCAGCGGTTCACAGCAGCAGGAAAAATGATGGAGCTCGGCACATCAAAAAGGTTCAAATCAATTTATTGGAAGGGTGAAATCAGAGATATAATGGGCAGCAATACTCTGAAGCATTTCGCACGTGTTAGGCACTTAATCACAAAGCACCTAACACGTGCAAAACGCTTGGAGGGTCAAGAGATTTACAACACGCGAGCACGCCAATAGAGTCAAGAATTGAAAACACTTTGTGAGTACTACCCAAATTGTGGTTGTTATCTTCATTGTATATATCCTGATTTATGGTTTATTCAATACACTCTAAGTAGTTACTCCATTTAAGTGGGGTTGAGAACAGGTCAGATCAGTTTTGCTATATCTGCCCCTATTATCCATAATTCCCCACATAGGTTGTGGCCCGGTAGGCTCCCTGCTGACTGAATGGGCCTGGTAATCCTGGGTGAAATGTCCAATCCCCGCTCAACAACTTTGGTCCACACTTACTCCCCCTTCCGATCAACAATTTAGTCCTGCACACCTCAGCTCAAAACCTCATCCTGGCTCCACCTTCCCTAACTCAACAAATTCGTATCCCCTCTGCACCCACTTAACTCTTCAGGGGCGCTGTAAATTCAACTCTTAGCATGACTGACTCCAACTTGTTTCATTGAAGTAGTTTCACTTAATAACTTTTTAACCTTGTGTTATCCTTGCTCTATTGACAGTCTTCGGTGGGCATCTATTTCCACAATTCCCCACAATCGTTTTGGCAGGGAAAATAGAGATAAGGACATGGGATCCCTGTGGCAAATATCTTTAAAGTTGAAGATGAAGTGAGTCCACAAAAGCAGCAGGATGGCCTTGTTCAACCTAGTTTGCCGTTTTGATTAACTGGCAGATTCTTAAACTGATTTAGGGTAGAACTTTATTTTCAAGAGTGCATGTTTGTGTGACTGCAGTGTGTTTAAATATACCAGTGTTGTGGATATTTCTTGCATATTTACTGTAGCTAACATTAGCATTGTGAAATAAAAGAGGATGTGCAGTGTGCACTGTACCTCTGAGCAGTGTACATTTTCATATACTTTTCTTTCACTACATATCTGAATGCAACCTACTGAATTGTTCTATGGATCATTCTGTTTACAACACAGTGTTGGAAATCTGTTGGCAGGATTTCAGAGCTTGTTTTAGTGGGTACAGTCAGTCCTTATATCCCGATGGAGGAAGATGACTGACAGAATCCATCAAGGTATGAGACTTTCCTACACTTTGGGGGTTGTAGGCTGTATCAACGCACCCCAAACCATGTCCAACCCAGCACTCAATACAATCTGTCTGCCCTCTCTCATTCTATTTTTTATTACCAACGTCTCATACATGCTGAGTTTCCCATTCTTGTCAGGTTGTGTGTCTAAAGATTGGAATATAAAGAATTGAGAATTACATCACATTACAACTTTGTGGTTATGTATGTTGCTTAAGTTATCACTAAGGTAATAACAAACTAATTTTTCACACTTTTAAACATTTATACAAATGAAGAAAAAAAATTGTAGTTGCAAATTCTTGATATACTAAATCATAAAAAAATAAGAATGTTAAATAATGTTGAGTAATTAATTTACTAGAGATACTGTTATGTATCAAATATTGAACTATGACAAAGGCTTTCATACTTTAGCGTATATAAACCACATCAAGTTTATTGAAACAAAAATAACTAGTTATTGTCAGTTACCTGAAAAATCGCAGACATTTTCAATTATATTCCAGACACTTTCACATCCATTTGCAGCATTTTTGCATCTCTCTTTCAAATTGAGACAGTCTGTAGCATGTGATGTATTTATATTCAGCAGAAATACCAAAAGAGCTGTAAAATAGATACAATAATTACTTCAAGTATATACTGTAGGACTGTAATAACATGCATTCATTTTAAAGTAATTTTTAAAATCTTAGCATTTCTAGAGAATAAATAGGCTGCACTAAAAGTTAGAATTTAAATAATAATAATATATATAATAGCATGAATTCACTTCTAATACCTAGGTTTATATTTCAATAGGGATTGGAAAAACAAGGATGCCAGGCTGGAGTAGGTTCTAAAGAGAACAGTACATTTTTATATTCCTACTGATATGATTAGAAATAGTGAGCATTAGGTGAATTGCTTATTTAGAAACACATTCTTATTTACGTCCTAAACTTAACTTTTTAACTCCAAAAATATTGTTGAGCTATTTAAATTATACAAACCCCTTTGGCGAAACCTGATTGCTAAGAATTTTGTTTGTTGATAATTGCAGTTAGTATACCCGTCCCCCTGTTACTCATGTATTGTGTAATCATTCTACCCTATCCACTGTTATTCATGTACTGTGTAATCGTTATACCCTACCCACTGTTTTTCATGTACTGTGCAATCGTTATACCTACTCCCTGTTACTCATATACTGGGTAATCATTATACCCTAACCCCTATTATTCATACTTTAGCAATACTGAAATATTATTTTGTCAAGCCAATAAATCTTATTTGATTTTATTAAATCTGTGTCAGTACAGTGGACAGGGAGAAATACAGTACCGACACACTGTATTCTCGCGAATTCGGGTATACCCGGGTGTATTCAGGTTTCTGATCGTTTTCTGCCGGAGTGTATTGCGTTATTTTCCAGGCAGGGATTTAAGCATTTTATTCCGGCTGGTTGCAATACTGCAATGCCGTGCAAATACACATGGGGGCGCTTGCGAGCTGTTCTCTTTGAAGCCGTCCCCTATAATGAATTGTAATGCAGTATATATACTGTATATATATATACTGTATAACAACAACCCCTATAAGCCCTAACATACAGTACTGTACACATACAGTACTGTATATGCACATACATAAATGATACTACTGTAGGGGCGGCGGGGGCGAGATGTGTTTGCAGCAGAGAGAGATCCGCTGCTCTCTCTCTGCGCAAACATCCGCACATTTAAAATTATTTTAAATACATTTTTATTGATAGTGTAGATGTGCAGGGGGTCTCCGGAGCTGAACCGCGTTGGTTTCAGGTCTACGGACCCCCTTCTCCCCGAGATACAGCCCCCTTTAGGGGGTGCCGGTATCCCTCTGCTTGGTTTAAAGGGCCCGACCACGTGATCGCGGCCTGTAAACCAAGCAGAGCAGAGGGATACCGGCACCCCCTAAAGGGGCCTGTATCTCGGGGAGCAGGGGGTGCCCAGACCTGAAACCAGTGCAGCTCTGCTATGGAGACCCTCTGCACATGTACAGTATCAATAAAACACATACAGTATACAGTATAAATAAACACTCGTTCTTTACCTTAGCGGCTATGCGCTATGGTAAAGAAGCAGCATTTCTGTATTTTAATAATATTGTACAGTGAGCAGGGGGTTCCCTGAGCCAGAAATTAATGCTCAGGGACCCCCCCTGCTCCTGCTCAATATTATTAAAAATACAGAAATGCTGCTTCATTACCATAGCGGATAGCCGCTAAGGCAATGAAGGGGTTAACCCACCGTGCCCGCTTTATTGTGTGTAGTGGGGATGGGTGAGGGGGGTGTTTGGCCCTTGGTGTGAGTTTAGGACTTGCGGGGGGGTTGCGGGTGCACTTAACCCCTTCACGACCGTAGCAGTTAATACCGCTACGGTCATGAAGGGGTTAAGCCATCCCGCTACCCCCCCGCAAGCCCTAAACAAGCACCGTTGGGGCTAATACCCCATTCACCCACCCCCGCTACCCACAATAAAAAAAATACACACACACAGCAGCCGCCAAAAAATAAATAAATAAATCTAAATAAATAAATGATAATAAATACATTTGAAATACATTTTTATTGATAGTGTACATGTGCAGGGGGTCTCCGGAGCTGAACCGCATTGGTTTCAGGTCTGCGGACCCCCTTCTCCCCGAGATACAGCCCCCTTTAGGGGGTGCCGGTATCCCTCTGCTTGGTTTAAAGGGCCCGACCACGTGATCGCGGCCTGTAAACCAAGCAGAGCAGAGGGATACCGGCACCCCCAAAAGGGGCCTGTATCTCGGGGAGCAGAGGGTCCCCAGACCTGAAACCAGTGCGGTTCTGCTCTGGAGACCCTCTGCACATGTACAGTATCAATAAAACACATACAGTATACAGTATAAATAAACACTCGTTCTTTACCTTAGCGGCTATGCGCTATGGTAAAGAAGCAGCATTTCTGTATTTTAATAATATTGTACAGTGAGCAGGGGGTTCCCTGAGCCAGAAATTAATGCTCAGGGACCCCCCCTGCTCCTGCTCAATATTATTAAAAATACAGAAATGCTGCTTCATTACCATAGCGGATAGCCGCTAAGGCAATGAAGGGGTTAACCCACCGTGCCCGCTTTATTGTGTGTAGTGGGGATGGGTGAGGGGGGTGTTTGGCCCTTGGTGTGAGTTTAGGACTTGCGGGGGGGTTGCGGGTGCACTTAACCCCTTCACGACCGTAGCAGTTAATACCGCTACGGTCATGAAGGGGTTAAGCCATCCCGCTACCCCCCCGCAAGCCCTAAACAAGCACCGTTGGGGCTAATACCCCATTCACCCACCCCCGCTACCCACAATAAAAAAAATACACACACACAGCAGCCGCCAAAAAATAAATAAATAAATCTAAATAAATAAATAAATAAATAAATGACAATAAATACATTTGAAATACATTTTTATTGCTAGTGTACATGTGCAGGGGGTCTCCGGAGCTGAACCGCGTTGGTTTCAGGTCTGGGGACCCCCTGCTCCCCGAGATACAGCCCCCTTTAGGGGGTGCCGGTATCCCTCTGCTTGGTTTAAAGGGCCCGACCACGTGATCGCGGCCTGTAAACCAAGCAGAGCAGAAGGATACCGGCACCCCCTAAAGGGGCCTGTATCTCGGGGAGCAGGGTGTCCCCAGACCTGAAACCAGTGCGGTTCTGCTCTGGAGACCCTCTGCACATCTACACTATCAATAAAAATGTATTTTAAATGTATTTATTTCTCTTCATGTATTTATTTATTTAGATTTATTTATTAATTGTGCTGCTGCTGCAAGTCCTAAACTCACACCAAGGGCCAAACACCCCCCTCACCCCCAATAAAAAAAATTCACGCACAGCAGCCCCACAATTAATAAATAAATCTAAATAAATAAATAAATACATGAAGAGAAATAAATATATACTGGATATATATACAGTATATATATAATAACAATCCCTATACAGTACATATACAGTATATACTGTGTATATATATACACTGTTTACACACATATATATATATATATATATATATATATATATATATATATATATATATATATATATATATATATATATATATATATATATATATATATAGATATAGATATATATATATATATAGATATAGATATATATATATATATATATAGATATAGATATATATAGATATATACAGTATACAGTATATATACACACATGATGAACCAATATACAAATACATGTAGAATGGTTATCAAAATCATACTGTCCTACAGATAACGCTTCTCTATACAGACAATAATAATAATCCATTTAATAATCCTAACTGATTTTACAATATAAAACATAACATTCCAATCCACACAGTACATTGCATTTACATTGTATAAATGATGCATAAAATCTATGCACATATACATTCTGCAAATGAATGTTAACAATATAATTGCAAGCTACTCTACCAGTAAATACAAACACTTCCAAACAAGTCAACTATTTTAACCAATCAAGTAAACAAAAATCAATATATACTGTAAGTACCAACCAGAAAACACAATTTAAAACCAAAGCTAACCCTTACAATACCAAGGATTACATCTATCTAATTGTAAAAAACCTTATACATTATACACAGCATTACAATGTACATGATGAACAATACAGTACATTCCCTGTATCTCCCTGCCTTCAGTGTAATCTGTTTAAAGCCCCCTCCCCCCTAATGTTTCTGTTAAACAGATTACACTGAAGGCAGAGAGATGTAAAGGCCTAAAGCCCCCTCCCCCCTAATTTTTCTGTTAAACAGATTACACTGAAGGGAGAGAGATGTAAAGGCCTAAAGCCCCCTCCCCCTAATGTTTCTGTTAAACAGATTACACTGAAGGGAGAGAGATGTAAAGGCCTAAAGCCCCCTCCCCCCTAATGTTTCTGTTAAACAGATTACACTGAAGGGAGAGAGATGTTTCTGTTACCAGTAAATCTCCCTCCCTGCTGTCAGTGCAGTGTATGTAAATGTGGGGAGGGGGGGGGACCCAATGTGCATACTGTGAGGTCTAACCACCCTCACCCCCTACCCACATACCGTTACCCCCCCCCATCCTGGCCATGGCCCCTCCACTTCTGCAAAACAGACACAAAAATTAAAACATACAAAGTAATGTCCCCTAACCCCTTAATCACCATAGCGGTTAGTAACCGCTACAGTCATGAGGGGGTTAACCCACCCTCACCCACCACTCGGGATGCCTACATACCCTCCCACACTAACCCCCCCCGTGAGGCCTTACCACCCAGTCAGTACCCACAAGGGAGGCCTACCCACATACCGTTGGGGAAACACCCCACCCCCAGTACCCACAATAAAAACAGTACAATGACCCACAATAAACAGCATTATATTTATTAAATACATTACCCACCCCCTGTGCCCCCCCATAAATATAAGATTTATCCTTTTACATACAGGGTTCATAACGCAGTCCCACGCTAGTCCCCGGTGGGCTGGCAGGACACCTGGACAGACCTACAGTTTACCAGCAGCCCTTTTTACACAGGTTCTGGAGGCCTGCTGGTGGATCCTGCCAGCACCATGGCACCCAGGTGGTCTCCTTGGGTCACCGTGGGCCACAATTAGGTCTCCACGGTAGGCCCAAGGATGTCTGGGAGCCCCGGGTCAAACCCACAGGTGTCTGCGGGGCCTCGGGTGGTTCCCATGGGGGTCTGGGGAACTCACGGTTCCTCACTACGGGTCCGCGGTGCCCCCACAGAAGTGGGACCACACATCATCATCCCCGCACCTACGGGTCGGCGGTGCCCCCACAGAAGTGGGACCACACATCGTCATCCCCGCAGACTACGGGTCCGCGGTGCCCCCACAGAAGTGGGACCACACATCATCATCCCCGCATGTGTCACCCATGGAACCACCAGCCTGATACCCTTGGGATACCCGAGGATACCCACAGGTGGTCTCCAGAGGCCCCACGCAAAACCACGGAATCAAACCCTGAATGTAAAAAAAATAAACCTGGCCTTTACATTCAATACATACACCCTCCCCCCCAAACACCTACAGTACAATAATGTGCAAAATAACTATTATCCAGATATGGATAATAAATTAATTGCCCATTATTAAAAACATTAACTAGCATATACAAATAAATAATGTAATACTGACCTCATCAATACGAAGTGTCCGTTGCCAGCAAAATCCTTGTCTTGTCCACAACATACATAGCAAATACAAAGCCAATACATTGCAATTACATTCAGATATCAATTAACCCCTTAAACACCTTATCAGATAATAACCGCAAAGGTGATTAAGGGGTTAAGCCACACAGGCCCGATACCCACCCTTCACCCATGAATTTGTACTGTGCTTCATCATGCAACTATATAAATATACTGTATATATATACAGAGAGACAGAGAGAAAGAGAGAGAGATATATACAGTATATATATATATGTATATATATATATACAGAAAGTAGCCGTGTTAGTCCAGTTGCGATAGTGCAGAATAAATGAGTTCTTCAGTATTAGGTGATACCTTTTTTATTGGACTAACAATTTATGTCATAGGACAAGCTTTCGAGAGTTCTCCTCTCTTCTTCAGGTCAAGCAATACTGATTTACACAGGAATCAATGCTAAAACAGTGTAGAGAAAAAAAAAAAAAAAAAACAGATATTTACTGTAGATAAGGTCGGGTGTTAAGTGTTTGAAGCCAAGGGACAGTGTCAAAGAAAGGTGGGGAAGGGATGCTGGGGGGGGGGGAGAGAAAGTGTGGATAAGAATAGAGGCAAGCAGGATAATTACAGACAATTTTGGTAGGGTGTGAGAAAACCCATGTCCACATTAAGTCCCTTGGTTTTGGTGTCAAAGAGTCTTATCATTCTGAGCTCAAATGTTTTCCGTTCTTGGGTGCTTTTAAACATTCCATTGAGGATTTTGATTTTTAAATCATTTATGGAATGATCTGGTTGTGAGAAGTGATGTCCCACAGGTGAGCAGTATCTTCCTTCTTCGTGATGGAGTATAGAGTGTCTGTGCATATTCATTCTTCCTTGTAATTTTTGGCTGGTTTCCCCAATGTAGCAACCTTGGTCGCATTTGTTGCATTGAATCATATACACTGTATTCGTGGATGTGCAGCTGTATGATCCTTTAACATTGAATGTTCTATGGTTGTGACTGGCTGTGGGATCATACACAGCCAGGCTATAAGATACCACCGCATATGCTCTGACACTGAAGACAGAAACAGGCATCTCACAACCCTGACCGAATCGTTCAGACAGAAGGGATACAAACCAAAGACTATTGCCAAAACTATTACATCTGCACTAAAAGCCCCACGAGAACACCTGCTACAATACAGAAAGAAAGAACCTACCACACGCATACCACTAGTGACCACATACAACCCTACCCTGGAGGGAATACGAAAAATAATCAAAGATCTGCAACCCATGCTGACAGAGGATGCGACATTAAAAGAAATCTTTCCCAAACCTCCCATTCTTGCATTCCGGCAACCACCAAACCTCAAACAGAAATTAGTCAGCAGAAAACTTCACAACGATTTTAAAGACATGAATAACGGCACAAAACCGTGCAGCAACACACGCTGCAAACTCTGCAAACATATTTGTCAGGATCCAACAGCCAGTCACAACCATAGAACATTCAATGTTCTTAATGTATTATGGAAAATAGCTGAAGCGCTCAAATGCAGGTATATCTCAAAATGATAATAAGCCAGACCACTGTACCAGGGTACTAACAATTGATATAGTACCTATTGTGTCATATAATTGGGTACTATCCTCCTGAAGACAGGTGGTGTGTGGTGCAACCCACTCACCATATGTCTCATTGGCAGGTTCCCCTGAAAAATATGCAAATACTCACATCCTGGTAGGGCAGGCAGGCAAGCTGTGCAGCTACTCAATGCAATACAGGGAAAAGGGAGACCAAAAAGCGCACCAGCACAAACGGAGCAGGAAAAAAACAGAACAAAAAAATGATTAAAAGGGCACTTTAATGTGGCAAAAGACCCATCCAATGCATTTCGAACGTCGCAGCGTTCTTTTTATTTTATTGTCTTTATTGTCTTAATAAATGTGACTTAATGTGGACATGGGTTTTCTCACACCCTACCAAAATTGTCTGTAATTATCCTGCTTGCCTCTATTCTTATCCACACTTTCTCTCCCCCCCCCCCCAGCATCCCTTCAGCACCTTTCTTTGACACTGTCCCTTGGCTTCAAACACTTAACACCCAACCTTATCTACAGTAAATATCTGTTTTTTTTTTTTTTTCTCTACACTGTTTTAGCATTGATTCCTGTGTAAATCAGTATTGCTTGACCTGAAGAAGAGAGGAGAACTCTCGAAAGCTTGTCCTATGACATAAATTGTTAGTCCAATAAAAAAGGTATCACCTAATACTGAAGAACTCATTTATTCTGCACTATATATATACATATATATATATATATATATATATATATATATATATATATATATATATATATATATATATATATATACACACGTTATATACACACCCATGATAAACCAATATACAGTACAAATAAATGTAGAAGGGTTATCAAAAGCATACTGCCCTACAACCAAGTAAACAAAAATCAAAAGCCAATATATTGCAATTACATTCAGATATCAATTAACCCCTTAAACACCTTATCAGATAATAACCGCAAAGGTGATTAAGGGGTTAAGCCACACAGGCCCGATATCCACCCTCACCCATGAATTTGTACTGTGGCTTCATCATGCAACTATATATATATATACTGTATATATATACAGAGAGACAGAGAGAAAGAGAGAGAGAGAGAGAGAGAGAGAGATATACAGTATATATATATATATATATATATATATATATATATATATACACACGTTATATACACACCCATGATAAACCAATATACAGTACAAATAAATGTAGAAGGGTTATCAAAAGCCCTGTCCTACAACCAAACACTTCTCCATACATACACACTAAATTAAAATCAATTTCCTTAATATTCATAACTGATCTCTCAATCTAAATCATCACTAAACCTCTGAAAAGCCATTTAAACAACTTACATTCCAATATAAATGATGCCTAAATATCTATGCACCATATACATTCTGCAAGTAAACAAAACTCAATTAGCAATCATTATTTACATCCCTAAACAATTCACACTAGATCACGAACAATAAAACCATTAACAAATTCACGCCTAGAGCAGAACAATTAAGCCTTTGAAAAAATATAAGTACCGACAAAAATACAACCTTTACAAACCAAGCCTATCCCTGACCTTCCTCAAACACACAATACAATACCAAGGAATACATCTATCTAATTTTAAAATACTTTAAACTCACAATAAAGCATACTGTAGCAGCATACACAAAATAATTTAAAACACATCTAATCCAGCTTTTAAAACAACATCATTTCTTACCCTGTACTGTACTGTATGTATATATCTCTCTAGACATATATACATACATACATACAGTGGCAAGAAATGATATACCACAAAAAAAAAATTACACATGTTTGTTAAAAAACCTTTTGAAAAAATTAACAAGTTAAATAAAATAAATTTCTTTACTGTAGTTCACTTACCATTACTTGCCCCCACGACTCCCATTGCGCAGCTTACTCACGAACCAATCCACGATCAGGAACCCTTAAAATAATAAACCAGAAAATAATAAACATTAAACTAAAAATCCAAACCAATCCACGGGTCTTCTATCTGTAATCCATCTTCATCTGTGTTCTTCTTTCTTCTATCTCCTTCCAGCGGGGCGGGGCGGGGTCTTCTCCCCGTCTGCGGCCACGCCCTGGTCTTCTTTCTTTCCCGGAGGTCCTTCCTCCGCGGCGTCTGGCTTCAAAATGAGACGACATAGGCTTTTAAAGGCCTATGACGTCACATTTTGAGTCATGGTTCCCACGGTCCTGATTGGACCGTGAAAACCATGTGTTTTGTCCGACAAAAAAAAAATGATGACGTCACTTAAAGGGAATGAAAGCACAGCCAATCAGAATGGCTTTGCTTCAATTGCCTTTAAGATGACGTCATGAAAAGGCACATGGCCGCCCTCACATGGTATGGTAGCCAATCAGAGTAGGGATGGAGTTCCCACGCTCTGATTGGCTACCATACCATGTGATCATTTGATGTCATCATTTTTTTTTTGTCGGCCAAAACACATGGTTTTCACGGTCCAATCAGGACCGTGAGAACCATGACACAAAATGTATATCTAGAGAGATATATACATACAGTACAGTACAGGGTAAGAAATGATGTTGTTTTAAAAGCTGGATTAGATGTGTTTTAAATTATTTTGTGTATGCTGCTACAGTATGCTTTATTGTGAGTTTAAAGTATTTTAAAATTAGATAGATGTATTCCTTGGTATTGTATTGTGTGTTTGAGGAAGGTCAGGGATAAGCTTGGTTTGTAAAGGTTGTATTTTTGTCGATACTTATATTTTTTCAAAGGCTTAATTGTTCTGCTCTAGGCGTGAATTTGTTAATGGTTTTATTGTTCGTGATCTAGTGTGAATTGTTTAGGGATGTAAATAATGATTGCTAATTGAGTTTTGTTTACTTGCAGAATGTACAGTATATGGTGCATAGATATTTAGGCATCATTTATATTGGAATGTAAGTTGTTTAAATGGCTTTTCAGAGGTTTAGTGATGATTTAGATTGAGAGATCAGTTATGAATATTAAAGGAATATGGGTTGGTGCAACGCACAGCAAAAAAAGGGGGTGATGGCAGGTCTGGCAAAAATGTTTCTTTATTATGTGGACATCCTCCTCCTCCTTTTTTCCAAACATTTTTCTCTAATTTTTTCTTTTTTCTTCTTGTTTTTTTTTCTCTTCCTTCTTTTTATCCCCTCAGCTCTTTTTCTTTCTCTTTTCCCCCCTCCTCCCCTTTTCCCCCTCCCCCCTTTCCCCCCCCTCTTTTCTCTTCTTTCCCTCCCTTCCCCTCTCCCCCCCTCCTTCCTTCTTTTCTTTTTCCCCCTCCCCTTCCCTTCTATTTTCTCCCCTTTTTTATCTTTCCCTTTCCCTTCCTTCTCTCCCTTTTCCTTCTTTTCCACGGTTCTTTCGTTCTTTTCTCCCCTACCCTCCTATTCCTCCTTTTCCTTACCCCTCTTTTTCTTCTTTTTCTTTTCCCCCCTTTCCCCCCCCCCTTCCTTTTCCCCCCCCACCGCACCATGGACAAATAATGTGAGTGTCATCATGTTTTATAGGCATCTCCATTAACATCCTCATTATGTGGTGGGGTATACACAATTTTTCCAGTGACCAACGGGCATAGGGACGCATGCGCGAGCACATAGTACTCTGGGGGCATTGCTCTTGTGAATCCTGACTGATTTATTACATACTTTGCTCTGCGCATGCGCGGCATGAACGTGGCTTGCATGAGGCGTATCTCGCGAGATTTGGCCCTCCATTGCAGTGCGGTGCGTGTCACCGAGCTTGGTGTTTGGAGGCGGCTCTCCTGCGAGTGCCAACAGGTAATTAGCCATCCCCACATGCCCTCACAGCTATACACTATTTGTTTAAGCAGTTTAAGTAGCTTGAGGCTTTCAATTAGTGAGTTTTGGCGCCAAAATCGGCAGACTGTGCCCCTATATATACCTGCTATATACCATGTTGATACACTTCTTGATAAAGTGCAATTTGTCTGCACGAAACGCGTAGAAGGTTGCAGCCTTCTGTTTTTATGTCCACATAATAAAGAAACATTTTTGCCAGACCTGCCATCACCCCCTTTTTTTGCTGTGCGTTGCACCAACCCATATTGCATTGGACTTCTCCCTATTGGCAACTGCACGCAGACTGAGAAGGACTACTGGTGACACATTCATGAGTACTTACCTGGGGCCAGCCCAATGAGGTTAGGGGGGGTGTATTTGTGCATTAACCCCTGCCTTCAGGGCAACTGGAGCTCTTTATTAGGTTTCAATTTCTCATGTCCCAGAAGTGTCCCTCTCACATACTCAGTAATGGGATTCCATGCTTGAGCACCAAATCACCTTTAATGAATATTAAAGGAAATTGATTTTAATTTAGAGTGTATGTATGGAGAAGTGTTTGGTTGTAGGACAGTGCTTTTGATAATCCTTCTACATTTATTTGTACTGTATATTGGTTTATCATGGGTGTGTATATAACGTGTGTATATATATATATATATATATATATATATATATATATATATATATATACTGTATATATATCTCTCTCTCTCTCTCTCTCTCTCTTTTTCTCTGTCTCTCTGTATATATATACATTATATATATATAGTTGCATGATGAAGCCACAGTACAAATTCATGGGTGAGGGTGGGTATCGGGCCTGTGTGGCTTAACCCCTTAATCACCTTTTCGGTTATTATCTGATAAGGTGTTTAAGGGGTTAATTGATAACTGAATGTAATTGCAATGTATTGGCTTTTGATTTTTGTTTACTTGGTTGTAGGGCAGTATGCTTTTGATAACCCTTCTACATTTATTTGTACTGTATATTGGTTTATCATGGGTGTGTATATAACGTGTGTACTGTATATATCTCTCTCTCTCTCTTTCTCTCTGTCTCTCTGTATATAAATATATATATATATATATATATATATATATATATATATATATATATATACATATATATATATATATATATATATATATATATATATATATAGTTGCATGATGAAGCCACAGTACAAATTCATGGGTGAAGGGTGGGTATCGGGCCTGTGTGGCTTAACCCCTTAATCACCTTTGCGGTTATTATCTGATAAGGTGTTTAAGGAGTTAATTGATATCTGAATGTAATTGCAATGTATTGGCTTTGTATTTGCTATGTATGTTGTGGACAAGACAAGGATTTTGCTGGCAACGGACGCTTCGTATTGATGAGGTCAGTAGTACTTTATTTATTTGTATATGCTAGTTAATGTTTTTAATAATGGGCAATTAATCTATTATCCATATCTGGATAATAGTTATTTTGCACATTATTGTACTGTAGGTGTTTGGGGGGGAGGGTGTATGTATTGAATGTATAGGCCAGGTTTATTTTTTTTACATTCAGGGTTTGATTCCGTGGTTTTGCGTGGGGCATCTGGAGACCACCTGTGGGTATCGTCGGGTATCCCAAGGGTATCAGGCTGGTGGTTCCACGGGTGACACATGCGGGGATGATGATGTGTGGTCCCACTTCTGTGGGGGCACCGCGGACCCGTAGTCTGCGGGGATGACGATGTGTGGTCCCACTTCTGTGGGGGCACCGCCGACCCGTAGGTGCGGGGATGATGATGTGTGGTCCCACTTCTGTGGGGGCACAGCGGACCCGTAGTGAGCACCCGTGAGTTCCCCAGACCCCCGAGGGAACCACCCGAGGCCCCGCAGTCACCTGTGGGTTTGACCCGGGGCTCCCAGACATCCTTGGGCCTACCGTGGAGACCCAATTGTGGCCCACGGTGACCCAAGGAGACCACCTGGGTGCCATGGTGCTGGCAGGATCCACCAGCAGGCCTCCAGAACCTGTGTAAAAAGGGCTGCTGGTAAACTGTAGGTCTGTCCAGGTGCCCTGACAGCCCACCGGGGACTAGCGTGGGACTGCGTTATGAACCCTGTATGTAAAAGGATAAATCTTGTATTTATGAGGGGGCACAGGGGGTGGGTAATGTATTTAATAAATATAATGCTGTTTATTGTGGGTCATTGTACTGTTTTTATTGTGGGTACTGGGGGTGGGGTGTTTCCCCAACGGTATGTGGGTAGGCCTCCCTTGTGGGTACTGACTGGGTGGTTAGGCCTCACGGGGGTGGGGGGGTTAGTGTGGGAGGGTATGTAGGCATCCCGAGTGGTGGGTGAGGGTGGGTTAACCCCTTCATGACTGTAGCGGTTAATAACCGCTATGGTGATTAAGGGGTTAGGGGACATTACTTTGTATGTTTTCATTTTTGTGTCTGTTTTGCAGAAGCGGAGGGGCCATGGCCAGGATGGGGGGGTAACGGTATGTGGGTAGGGGGTGAGGGTGGTTAGACCTCACAGTATGCACATTGGGGTCCCCCCCCTCCCCACATTTACATACACTGCACTGACAGCAGGGAGGGAGATTTACTGGTAACAGAAACATCTCTCTGCCTTCAGTGTAATCTGTTTAAAGCCCCCTCCCCCCTAATGTGTGTTTCTGTAAAATCTCTCTCCCTACAGTGTAATCTGTTTAACAGAAACATTAGGGGGAGGGGGCTTTAGGCCTTTACATCTCTCTCCCTTCAGTGTAATCTGTTTAACAGAAACATTAGGGGGGAGGGGGCTTTAGGCCTTTACATCTCTCTGCCTTCAGTGTAATCTGTTTAACAGAAACATTAGGGGGGAGGGGGCTTTAAACAGATTACACTGAAGGCAGGGAGATACAGGGAATGTACTGTATTGTTCATCATGTACATTGCAATGCTGTGTATAATGTATAAGGTTTTTTACAATTAGATAGATGTAATCCTTGGTATTGTAAGGATTAGCTTTGGTTTTAAATTGTGTTTTCTGGTTGGTACTTACAGTATATATTGATTTTTGTTTACTTGATTGGTTAAAATAGTTGACTTGTTTGGAAGTGTTTGTATTTACTGGTAGAGTAGCTTGCAATTATATTGTTAACATTCATTTGCAGAATGTATATGGTGCATAGATTTTATGCATCATTTATACAATGTAAATGCAATGTACTGTGTGGATTGGAATGTTATGTTTAATATTGTAAAATCAGTTAGGATTATTAAATGTTAGTAAGAGAGCAAAGTCCTTGGCGCACTATCAAGTGCATGAACCTGATAAATTAGTCCTCTTTGTTGAAGAACTGGTTGGAAAATGTCCACAGTCTAACTTCCTGGTTTTCTTCTGAAGTTTGTTGATCAATTAGTACTGTATTAAATGAATTCAGACATGAATGTTTATATATATTTATTTTTTATATATATTTATTTTCATGCATTAGAAATATCAATTGTATTATTTGTTGTTGTTTTTTGATATCATATGTAATACTGTGTGTGAATTGTATTTTAGAAATGTTGTGTTATAGTCTTATTATAACAAGTTTGTGACACAGTTACCATATACGACAGGAGTTTGTAATAAAAACATCAGTACTCTAGTCAATCAGCCCAATACCCCTCTTGGAATAAATATCCTATCAGGGCAAGTCTAGGGCTATTTAGTTGTGCTTAAGTAGCACCTTATAACACCAATCAGCCCAATATCCCTCTGGGAATAATTATCCTATTAGGGCGAGTTTAGGGCCAATTAGCTGTGCTTAAATAGCACCATACAACATCCATGCTCCATTACCCCTGAGGAAGTGACGTCAGAGGTCACGAAACGCGCGTAGGGTGGAGCGTAGCTGCATGCATTGCTACGTGCTAGTACCAGCTGAGGAGGTTGCTGTTTGAGGTCACGACATCTGAGGTGGACCTGGCGCTCCGATTTGCGGCCGCGAGGAGGAGATACACGCAGGATCCAGCCTCCACGCACATCACGGTTCAGCCCCTCATGCTTGCGGACGGCACATTGTAAATCGTGCAGTTAGATCATCTAGCATGTGAGTGCATTATATGTTGGTCTTTTTATTGTTTTATTAAATTGTACTGTACCACACTATTGGGCCTTTTATCTTTTGTGTACCATTGGGCGGACCGGCCATCTATGGAGCGGGAGCAACACCAGTGGGGAACCCGGTGACAGATCAATCTCCGGTTTAAAGATACCTTTCAAGGCCTGCATTCACCCATCTAGATGTAAGTATCTAGCAGCTGTGTGAATGAGGCTTCAATTCACATGAGATACTGCGCAATGGTTTCCTGTTCTCTTTGATTGCAGATCAACAAACTTCAGAAGAAAACCAGGAAGTTAGACTGTGGACATTTTCCAACCAGTTCTTCAACAAAGAGGACTAATTTATCAGGTTCATGCACTTGATAGTGCGCCAAGGACTTTGCTCTCTTACTAACATTTCGGTTTACAGCTATATGGAATAGCTTGTTTATAGTCCTGGGCAGCCCATTCCTATACCCTCCCCTAATCTGATGGTGTGGGGTCTATATCATATAGTGGTTATCCTTAATACGTTTAACACATTTATATTGTCACATTATTTTAATTTTTATTTCACTTGTTGTATATACTAATTCACTATACACACAATTCACAAATAGGTTGAGCGCTTGGTTGTAGTTTAGTTTCTCTTTTCACTATAGGATTATTAAATGGATTATTACTATTGTCTGTATAGAGAAGCGTTATCTGTAGGACAGTATGATTTTGATAACCATTCTACATGTATTTGTATATTCGTTCATCATGTGTGTATATATACTGTATACTGTATATATCTATATATATCTATATATATATCTATAGATATAATATATATATATATATATATATATATATATATATATATATATATATATATATGTATACAGTGTATATATATACACAGTATATACTGTATATGTATAGGGATTGTTATTATAAATATACTGTATATATATCCAGTATATATATATACAGTATATATTTATTTCTCTTCATGTATTTATTTATTTATTTAGATTTATTTATTAATTGTGGGGCTGCTGTGCGTGAATTTTTTTTATTGGGGGTGAGGGGGGTGTTTGGCCCTTGGTGTGAGTTTAGGACTTGCAGCAGCAGCATAATTAATAAATAAATCTAAATAAATAAATAAATGAATATAAATAAATACATTTAAAATACATTTTTATTGATAGTGTAGATGTGCAGAGGGTCTCCAGAGCAGAACCGCACTGGTTTCAGGTCTGGGGACTCCCTGCTCCCCGAGATACAGGCCCCTTTAGGGGGTGCCGGTATCCCTCTGCTCTGCTTGGTTTACAGGCCGCGATCATGTGGTCGGGCCCTTTAAACCAAGCAGAGGGATACCGGCAACCCCTAAAGGGGGCTGTATCTCGGGGAGCAGGGGGTCCGCAGACCTGAAACCAACGCGGTTCAGCTCCGGAGACCCCCTGCACATGTACACTATCAATAAAAATGTATTTCAAATGTATTTATTGTTATTTATTTATTTATTTATTTAGATTTATTTATTTATTTTTTGGCGGCTGCTGTGTGTGTATTTTTTTTATTGTGGGTAGAGGGGGTGGGTGAATGGGGTATTAGCCCCAACGGTGCTTGTTTAGGGCTTGCAGAGGGGTAGCGGGAGGGCTTAACCCCTTCATGACCTTAGCAGTATTAACTGCTACGGTCGTGAAGGGGTTAAGTGCACCCGCAACCCCCCCGCAAGTCTTAAACTCACACCAAGGGCCAAATACCCCCCTCACCCATCCCCACTACACACAATAAAGCGGGCACGGTGGGTTAACCCCTTCATTGCCTTAGCGGCTATCCGCTATGGTAATGAAGCAGCATTTCTGTATTTTTAATAATATTGAGCAGGAGCAGGGGGGGTCCCTGAGCATTAATTTCTGGCTCAGGGAACCCCCTGCTCACTGTACAATATTATTAAAATACAGAAATGCTGCTTCATTACCATAGCGCATAGCCGCTAAGGTAAAGAACGAGTGTTTATTTATACTGTATACTGTATGTGTTTTATTGATACTGTACATGTGCAGAGGGTCTCCATAGCAGAGCCGCACTGGTTTCAGGTCTGGGCACCCCCTGCTCCCCGAGATACAGGCCCCTTTAGGGGGTGCCGGTATCCCTCTGCTCTGCTTGGTTTACAGGCCGCGATCACGTGGTCGGGCCCTTTAAACCAAGCAGAGGGATACCGGCACCCCCTAAAGGGGGCTGTATCTCGGGGAACAGGGGGTCCCCAGACCTGAAACCAACGTGATTCAGCTCCGGAGACCCCCTGCACATCTACACTATCAATAAAAATGTATTTCAAATAATTTTTAATGTGCGGATGTTTGCGCAGAGAGAGAGCAGCGGATCTCTCTCTGCTGCAAACACATCTCGCCCCCGCCGCCCATACAGTAGTATCATTTATGTATGTGCATATACAGTACTGTATGTGTACAGTACTGTATGTTAGGGCTTATAGGGGTTGTTGTTATACAGTATATATATATATATATATATATATATATATATATATATATATATATACTGTGTATATACAGTACTGTATATATATATACTGCATTACAATTCATGAATTTATGCCATCTGGTGGACACGCGAAGCATTGCAGCCTATTAAATCCTGATCATTATCATTTAACAGATCAGGCCCCCATCAGCCAGGCATGAACCGTGGCTGGGAAGGCAAATGCAACGCGGCTTGTCAGAGGTGAGGAGCGGCGCATTCCAGGTATCTGCCAGGTACAAACTGGGCATTTGCTCGAATAAAGTGTGTCGCAGCAGTACATATCATACTGCAATTTAGAACAGTACATATGTTTTGGAGATGTGCAAACTTTTCGCCTACTGTACTGTATGTTCACAGATCTTGAAAAATGTCCCCTTTTTGTCGAATATAGAAAAACAGAACTCTCCAGCTAAACCTATATTTCAGAATATATTATAGTTAAAGGCAACACTGTTGTTAAATTTTGAATCTTGCAGAAACTTGAGAATTTCAACCGCAATTGTTTGGTTAAAAAGTTATATTGAACTTTTTGGTGAATTTTCCAATTTTTGTTTATGTTTGAGTGGAACATGGGCAAATAGAATTCACACATCTCTTATATGGACAGCTAATTCACAAAACAAATCTCCCAGGTCACATACCTCGTTATCAATACTTCAATTTCCCCAAAATTTTAGCAACAGTTGAAAATATCAATTAGCAAAAATAGTGAGCAATATGACAATTTTTTACAATATACAAAAATGAAGAGAAATATCTGAAAATGTTTTGGAAGCACATTTTACACACTTGGTACATCTCTACTTCCAATCTTTAGTATCTGACGTAAATTGCTTAAAGCAATATTTCTCCTTATTTTTTTACTTATTTTTATAGAGCATATTCAAGTTGCAAATTTAGCCAAGGTTATAGTATCTAGCAGATGGGCAAAACTGTCAAATTCGGCATTTACTGCAATCCAGACAGATTTTTTTAGAATCTACAAATGGATTCTAAATCCGTTAGTGGATTGTTAAAAAGGAACACACACACCCACCCCACACCTTTCTAATATTATTAGCAGTCACCAATTGTATATATATCCATTCAAACATCCATCCAAGTAAATTAGGGAGACATGTCTGTGCTGAAAAAGAAGCACACATGAGAGATATGCTAATGGATTGCAAATTATATTTTAATGAGTCCCGTCACACACTTTCTAAAAGGATTTCCTTACAAACTATATACAGTTCATAATAAGCTTAAGGCACAAACCTACTGACTGGAATGGTGCCAGACGCAACAGGACTAAAAATCAGTGTCACAGGTGTGTGGGCTGTGTTTCTGTCCCTGTGCACTTATTCAATAAACCACCCTCAGTTTTAGAACGGAGTTGTGCCCTTCATTCATTTTTTCTACAGGACTCTTCCTGCAGATTTTCAACCCAGCTGTGCTCCTTGCTTCTCTACATTCTGGTTCCTTCTATCAGGACTGCACGCAGTGGAACTTCACCTGGATGGATTTCGTATTCCTATACACTTAATGGAAAGGTAATGGGCATTAGCCCTCATGTAATGCTACCTTGGTCCCTATTTAGGGAGGTGTATATGCTAAGGGGGGTAAGCAGGGTAAACCATATCTGCGGTAGTCGTGCTGACTGACCGCTAGGTCCCATGTATATGTCCCCCCTTAACTCTGTATTATACAATGATGGAATGATTTATTGAAGTTCCCATCTATCTATATGTTGATATACAGCTTGTGAGTCCATACACGTGTATGAGCGTCAATCTTTACGTATATTAATATCACTTTACAATCATAAAACCTAGGGAGTCTCTGTTATGAATTTAGAGTCCCCAGGCATGCACAATATCATCAGGTAAAATTCGCAAAAAAATTCCTAAGTGCCCACGCATGCGCCATCCATATAGACCGCAATGGAAATATTTCAAAGTCCCTACGCATGCGCTGTACCATTAGATCTAAAGTGTGGCGATTTCTATGTTGCCGCGCATGCGCGTTATAAGCGGACTTGGAATTGTGTATTTTTCATAAGTCCCGACGCATGCGCGGCAATAATGGGCAGAATTTAAAGTCCCGGAGCCTGCGCAATGTGTTTGGGACTGGATAATCTAACTTTAAGTTCTTGCGCATGCGCAATGAATAAGGGGGGCCAATGGAATTATTCCGAAGACCTCGCGCATGCGCAGCTTATATTCATAACACTTAAAACTTTTTCCAAGTCTTCGCACATGCGCTATAAGCATGGGAAATGACTGGAATTTTTCCTAAGTCCCCACGCATGCGCAGTGGACGTAGTCGATCTAAAATGTTTCTAAGGTCCCGCGCGTGCGCAGTATGCATGCAAGGACTCCCAGAATGGGTTTAAAGCCCCCGCGCATGCGCATTAGACACTTTATTCGGCGCGAATGTTTAAAGGCTTTATAAGCTTAATAAATGAACAGAAAACAACGCGAATATGGTAAAATGAAGGCACAACACTGCGGTTCATGAATAAAACTCTTTTTATTAACTTTTGAGTAGTTTATTGAGCCAGTTTGGAACGGACCTCAGTGCGCATGTGCAACAGCTGTTATTCATTGATTGTGCAATTAGGGTGCTGTAAGGGTATAAAAGGGTTTAGACCTCATTCCCCCAGTAATACTTGTCCCTGAAGAAGCTCCTTTGCTGGAGGGAAACGCGCGTTGGACGCGCAATGTTGTCAGTCTCCTACTTGGAGCTGTTTTTAATGTAGTGTTTGCAGTATCCTGTGTGTAACTGAGTAGACCATATGAGCTAACTATTTATTATCAATCCATGGTCAGTGTGCCTGCTATACCTGCACCCAATGTGAGGTGTCTCCATATTATATTGCTGTGCATTTAAGCAAGTACTGCGGTATTTGGAAGTTCTACAATACAGTTATTAGACAATCACATGCCAGCGTCATTATCTAGACCAATCTCCATGTAAATGTGCAGGGGGCTATATTTAGCAGCATTAGGATATTTAATCCTGTGGCCACTTGCCTGCATATAATTATATATCACTCCACATTTGGTCTTACCGTTACCCCAGAGGGGTTTTATACCCTACTTATAGCATTCCCTGTCTTTAACATCCCATTGTATCAATGATACCGGGATAGTATGAATAATCAATGACACGGTTGCTTGATAGCTACGATTTAATACATTTTTAATCCACATCACACGTTACTTTGGTAATATATGTTTTAAGGATTTATTAAAAGTTAATTTTTACACTTGGGCTGTGTGCATTTAAGTGAATTCTTTTGGGGGCACATCCATTTTGTGTTTCCCCTTCCCCTTTTTTCTGATTCACTTTCAGTTCACAGTTTGCACCCACCCCTCGATTACCTCACCTATGTATATAAACACTTCATTCAATTAGTATGGTCCTGTGATCACTCCCCACTCTTTGTTGTTTCGTTAAGTGAAAAATAGTTCCACTCACACTGTTCTCCTTTTCAATAAAGCAGTACAGAGATACTTCTCTCTCTGAATAGAGCAATGGATCAGGAACTCCGCATAAAAAAACCCCTTTGTTAATGATTAGCTAATTGAATAGACCTTTCTGAGTTAATGTATTGTCTCACTTATATATGTATTTTTTTTTATAAATTTAACCATCCATATGTAGCCCCCTGTAAACAGAACGGGCTACTTATCCTTCTACTACTGGAGTAAGCCCTGGTAAGGGCAGGCGCCAGTAGTGACCATGGGGTTTTCCCCCTCACCAAGCCCCGCCTCTGTGGTGGAGGCAGGCCCCTGAACTCTGTGCAGGCTAGACAGAGGGGAGGTCCTGCTGACATCATAGGGGGTGGGGGTGGGGCTGAGTCTATTTAGTAGGCTGTCCTGTGTGTGTGTGAGTTCAGTCTGTTGGAGAGTTCAGTTCTGCATGGAGTTGAGTCTTGTCTGTCAGGCCTGTGAGACTTTGGGGTCTCTGGAGAGCAGTGTGTCTGCTGAACCAGAGAAAGGAGAGATGACCATGTGACAGCTGCGCGGGTAGCTGGTCAGTCTGGGAGCATCAGATGGGAGCTGAGGAGCGTGTGCGGTCTGAAGTGCTGTAGGACCGAGAGGAGATAAGGACAAACCTATATAGAGGTGTACCAATGCCCTCACCCTGCTCAGGGGGTGAGGGGAAGGAGATCTAGCCTCACCCACAGGGCCTACCCTGGTGGAGGTGGAGGCAGGGGTATTGAGGCCTCATCCAGACCACCCTGTCTGGAGACATTACTGGAGGGAAGGAGAGGGGGAATACCAGACACATTTAAAAGCCTGCTGCACAGGACTTGCTGCTGTATCTGAACTGTGGCTACTGTGTGCTGCTGCTGTGATAAGAGACAATAAAGAGACATTGCGGTTTTACATCAGACTGTGTGTGTATTCTGGAGCATTCACCCTGGGACCAGGGTAATTTCTCTATAAAGGTCCTACCCCACATTTTGGGAAGTTATAGAGGATGGAGGCGCTGCACCATTGCTAAGGAGAAGATGGAGGCATATACCCCAAAAGCCTGGTCCTGTATCCCCGACATCACCGCGGAAGACTCAGGCCCTCCTGTTACCGGCAGGTATGCACCATCAACATACATGTAGCCAGCCCTCACTACACCCTAGATATGGCATCTGTGTCTGGGGGTGGGGGGACCAGGATTACACATATAAATATGTATTCACATTTGATTGGACCTACCAATTGAGTATATTGTATTGTATTTGGACCACTACTATGGAATAAGTAGTGAGTGTAATTCATTTTTATTATATAAATATATTGTAATTAAATTCAGGTGATAACTTCAATTAAGCTAATGCCATCATGCCTATAAATATTCAGATGAGGGGTAGAGTAATTAGATTCCTGAAGAAGTTGTACCGACGAAACGAGATCCAGCGATGTTCTCTGCTGAGCTTTCTCCTCTGCGTGGGATGATATCCAGCCGGATGATCCCACCTCCAAGACAGTCTCTGCATCCGTCCGTGGTCTGGTCCCAGACCACACTGTCAGGATCACGCAGATGGCACTGTGTCCCTGACTCACTAATAATACAAAGGCAGTGGCCCTATGCACATGGGCCTGTCCCTGTATTATCCACAAGATGAGATAAGTTGGGGCCTAGCTGGGTCCTACTGGGGGTAATCTGGCCTAGTACAGGCGTCACAGACCCCTGCACACATGCAACCTACCCTCTTGGCATCCCAGCTCTGAGTGACTCCTCCCCTTACAGCGTGCGAAGATCTCTCTCCTGTCTCAGGAAACTAGCTGCTCTTGTTCCCTGGCATCCCATGGTCCTGCCACCCCTAAGCACTATAGGACTTGTAGTTACCGTGTCTTTGGGCTGCCGTGTGCATGCTGTACACTACGCGTGCGCAATCCTGTCATGGCTGCCGCTACTCTCCTAACCCTTCACGGCATACCACTGCATCTCCGCATGAGCGAACATACAGCGGCTGCGCGCGTACCTCAAAGATGGCGGCGCCCTTGAGAGGGACCCACAGAAGCCCCCGGCGATCCCGTCGCCAGCCTCATTCTCCCGCAACCTCCTGTGAGTCAGCGGAGGTAAGGGGAGTACAACACAAAACCTGGGGACCTGACTACAAGTACATTTTTACTGAATAATGCAAATCGGGAGCTTACCCTATTAGAGGAAGCCTGACCATCGGTATTAGCCAGTCGTGAATATAGTGTCAGGAATCGGCGTTCTCCACGCTCCCCACACAGAACACCCCCTTCCCGCAGGGAGCCCCTGGACACTCAAAACACACCTGCCTTACCGGCCTCCACGGCTCCTCGCCCCTGCCGTCGTCGCGGGATCACTCCCCTCTGCGATTCCTCTGCTCAGCGCCGGGCGCGCCCACGCCCTTCTGCACGCACACCTGCACCATCCACTGGCTCGGTTCACGCGTGTACACGAGTTACGGAGCACGCTCAGTCTGCAAACTCTTCTTCCCGTCCCCTGGACCTCAGGCTCCGCCCCCGCACACTGCACGGGCATACTCAGGTTACCAACAAGACTCACCTGGCCTGTTATGCCTGCACCAATCTGCAGTGTCTCCCTGTAACTCTTCCTGTCCCGCCTCCGTTCCTAATTGGACCTTCCTGCTTTATCTAGCTCCTCTCTGCTCTCAGTCTTTGCTCGACATAGTCTCTGTATGGAAGTACTTCTGGATTCTCTCAGTGTTTTCACAGGTTCTGACGCAGCTCGTACGACTACCCCCTCTGGCTCTCGATCTCGGCACTCCTTTGACAACGCTCACTCTGGTAACCCCTTGAACACGGCTTGGACAACGACCCATCTCCACTCTCCACTCCCTGACTTCGGCGAGGCATCCTTCACTCTATCTCTACAACCGGTAACGGCAAGTATTGTCTACCTTACTACACCTGGCCTGGCAACGCTTCATACCAGACTCTGGACACGCTCCCTTTGCTGCGGGTGCGTGTATTACTACTTCCCCCTTCAGCTCAGGGGACGGGTCTGGTCTGCGGGCAGCACCGGCGTAACATATAGTGACCTTTGCAGCACCACAAACTAGGCTCTCCCTGGGTCCAAACACGACAGTTCCTGCTACTTTAAACAACTATTGTCTGCTGTGAGTTTACTGTACCATCAGCCTAAGTGCACTAGGGAACCTGAATATAGAGACACTGTGTTAACCGTGTACAGGCTACTACACGGTCTAAATACGATAGCACCCATAGTCTGTTTTTCCAAAACATAAACAAGCAACAAGCTCCATGCTTGGCTGGAGCCCTGTGCGTGTGACCGCTCGAGAACTGTAACAACTAAGTCATGAACAACGGGACACTGAGTAAGCCACTACTAGGCTATCCCAGTGTTCTGACATGAACAAAAACAGAAACTTATTTTACTACTAAATCCAGGTTTTAGAACAGGCTTTAACATCCGAGGGCACTATATTATATGAGGCAACTTCAACTTATTATGCATTCATTTATATCTATTATTCAATCAATGCACGTTCAAAGATCTTATGATTCAGCTACGCATATGTCCATTTAGGACTATCTAGGCATACTATGGACTATACTTAGCTCCCACCTAGCACCTTGCTAGAACACAGCACTTTTCCCGAGCGACTCACTACATCGGTTGGCTCAAGCAATACCCTACATGTATACACATAGTGCCGTGTCTTGGGCTCATACCCTCAACCAAGATCATCACGGCATTGCGATCATTAGGGAATCATACAAAAACACTATGATCGCGTACCTGGTTATTTAGCATATATACAACTTGTATTAAACATTATTCAGAGTGCTACAGGCTGTTACACTCTGGACCTGCAGAGACTTATTGTGTTTTAATTTGCTATTCGATCAAGGCTATTATATTTTATGTGAGGCTTACTAGCTATTTTTTGCCTCCACTATCTATTTTAATTGTGAGCATAGCTCACATTAAAGTTTACATTTTAACTTATACATCATATCATTGCAGTCATTATACCCACCATACAGATGTGTCCTCTAGCCTATCTAGACCTTCTAGAGTGCTCTCACATATGGGTTCTTTTTCTCCTTTGTGTCCATGATTAACCCTCACCCCTGATTATAGCACCAACGAACCACCTTGGTTTACTGAGCTGTAGCGAGGGATTATTTTCCTTCCCTCCCCCATTTTCCTTAAGTACACGATTCAATATGCTGCCTGACCTGGCAGAGTGCGCATGCGCAATACCATAACCATGGTTACCAGAGATGCAGGGACCTGCCGGCTGCATACCAGGGACAGTGAATTTGCGATCGCCTGCATCCCGGTGTTGGCACCTGCATTTATATGGACTATCGGTCCGCCAATGAGGGAGCACGGAACCTGTATGCTAAACAATAGCCAGGACGGACACCTGATCATTGGTCAGGAATTCAAGATGGCTGCCTGTAAATGTATGAAGTACTGTCAGCCAGTGAAGCATTCTCAGCATACGTGCAAAGACTGTTGCCATGTCTTCCAGGGATGCAGAATTCCTTTAGCTGTGATATAACAGCTGATCTACAGTATATGACTCATGGTTGCCTTCTGTTGGGATTAGACTTTCTAAGATGGCCGCTTGTTGTTGATCAGTGTTCATGTGATTATCACGAGTCACACACATTTCTCTTGATTGTCCTAATTATTTGGGGGTGGGGGTGGGAGCACTGGGTACTGTATGTGTTATATAAGTATTCAATAGTGGGTAGCACTTAATACACATCCCCTTGATAAAGATCCCTCTGTGGGTTCGAAACATCGGTCCTATGTGATGTTATGACAATATAGTTTTTTTTGCAAACGTACCTTCTGAGTGCTGTCTTTGCCTTATCGTTCTTCTGGATGGTAACGTATTTTCTACATACCTTTAAGGTACAAGCTACAGGCTATTTTTGGACTATTTTAATGGAGCACTCTCTCTTCTCTTTAATATAATAAAAAGGTCAGTTGGCACTCCTACAGTATAAACAAAGTATGATGGTTGGTGCATGTCCCATAAAGATAATGCAGTTATACACTACCGTTTGGAATTCGGAATCAAAAGACAGCACACAAAGGGATAGCTGAGAAAAAAAGTGTATTTCGTGAAAGTGGTACATCGTAAACCAACATTTCGGTCCTCGTGGAGGGACCTTCCTCAGGGTGATGCAGGAAGGTCCCTCCACGGGGACCGAAACATTGGTTTACAAAGTACCACTTTCACTAAATACACTTTTTTTCTCAACTACCCCCTTGTGTGCTGTCTATTGATTCTGGATTCCAAATGGCATCGTATAACTATATATGTATATATACACAAAAACATGACGTCCGCAGCACACTCAATAGAAAAAGGATTATTTAATTTCTATAAACCATCAGGCAATCACCAAAACTCTGTGAGCTTGAGAAAAGACCTTGTGGTCTGAAACGCACGTCGCTCTGGAGTTTTGGTGTTTGCCTGATGATTTATTGAGATTAAATAATCCTTTTTCTATTGAGAGTGCTTTGGACTTCATGTTTTTGTGTATCCATTAGACTGGTTGGTGTTCCCCGTCTGTCTGCAACCACCTGGATTTCTGATAAGTATATATTATTCATTATTTTTGCACAAGTTCTGCCCTAGAATCTTGGCTGGGAATCGAATACATGACTCCCAGTTGAACTAGAAGTTCTCTACCAGGCCCTGCTTAATATACTGTTTTACAATAATTTTAATACATTATAGAATAGTAAAAGTTATTATTCATTCTTTCTATATATGTTGAATGTGAACACTATAAAGCTTTGCTTTGTAACAGTATTCTCAGTAAGCAGTATTTATTTAATTAGCAATATTTAGTTAATTTCATAATGTAGGTTTGCTCACATTCCTCAAAAAACTAACAAATGCAAATGTAAAAAGGAAAAAAACTGTAAATGTATAATTTCTTCATTATACTTTGCAATGAAATGTAAAATATAAACTATGTAATGTATCTGAACATTGCTTTAGGGTTAATATTTGGGCCATATTGCTATCTTTCAAAACTTTATTACATACTGTACATCCCATAATTTTTTTTAACCTAAACAAATAGTATTCGCTTAGCTGTTGTAAAATGTATAGAAAATGTAGAAAAAAAACATACTACAGTATTAAAGAAAACAGTTCAAATAAAATGTACAGTATTTCATGCTGATCAAAATATCCATGTCCTTTTCTTTATCTTTTTTGTTACTTTTCCAACAATTTTAAAATTAAGAAGAGAAGTCAATGCGTTATACGTATTTTATGTTTATGTACTTGTATTTCTTCTTTGCAAATATTTTAATATTTGTTTATAAAAGCATCCCATTAACATTTCACTTTGATGGCTGACTTTCTTATCAGTGCTTTGTCTAAAAGAAAAACAGCTTTGTTCCAGGCTTTATTTACAGACCTCAACATATTACTGGGAGATGGATCAAATAAGCATGTTCAATAATGCAATATCTAGTAAAGAGCAGTACAACGTACTGCACTTAAGAGGTGAATGAGCACCTGTTCACAGATACTTCACTGTTTTCATACAGTATAGCACAAAAATAAATAAGGATCAAGCCATGCATGAACTCTAAAAGCAGAACACAGAGCAGGAAAAAAAGTAATTTAGAATTTGAATTAATTACACTTCATTGAACAAGCTTAGCCCATCTACACAATGCATTTCTTTCATTATCATTACATATATGAAAATAGAAATACAATTGTTTACTTAGCAAGGTTTTCAAATATATTTATCGTATTCTAAAATCATGTTGATATCTATAAATAATAATTATTATTAAAGTGAAGCCTTTCTATCACCTTTTTGGAAAACTTGGAAAACATCTGATTTTTAAACCCTTAACTTTCCCACTTTCAAATCATACATTGCTAAAAAAATACAACAATGTGACTACAAAATCTATAAATTGCCTAGCTGCTAAAAAAAAGAAGCTATTTTTCGTGAATTTACAGAGTAAGAACTACTTTGACTTTTACTCTTTAACATTAAAAATGAATCCATGAAATTTTAGAAGTGGGGTTACCTGTGCAGCAGAGGTGCTTCATTTCTGTTCACTGTATCCACTGTTACAGATGAAATGCAAGTGTCCAATGATTTCAAACAAGTAAAGATCTGTTACGATTTCAGCACTGCTTCTAACAGAACAGCTCCCAGCCCACAGGGCCATTAACTGTTCGTCATTAGTCATCGTCACTTCTTTAAAAAAAAAAAAAAAAAAGGATTTTAGTTCTGTCAACAGTCAGTAACAAGAATAGAGCTTAGTCCACAAGGTTTGTAGTAGAAAAAAAAGTAGTTTGTCTAATTGCTGACATATGATCCCCATTGTTAGATTTATATATATATATATATATAATAAAAAAATAAATAGATGATACCGTTCTGTGGCTAACGAAATGCTTTTATTTGTGCGAGCTTTATATTAAATCTATATTATATATATAAATCTAACAATGGGGATCATATGTCAGCAATTAGACAAACTACTTTTTATATATATATGTAAATCTAACAATGGGGATCATATGCTAGCAATATATAATATATTGTTTACATAATTCTTAATAGCAAGCATAAATGTTATACATTCATTTGTTTGGTTTTGGCGTCCATTTGATCTGGGTAAATATTAACACAGCAAACAAGTTAATGTGTGATTCGTTTAGGAGCCCCAATCAAAAGTGAAAATAAAAGGACTTACAGTATCTACACTATATCAGCACATAATCTCACTTTATAAAGCTCTCATGTTTAAATCAGACCTTTGATGGACCCTATTTCTAATGCATATTTTTCAATTGCTCTATTGGATGATTTTTTTTATCTTTTAGATTCCAAATTTCCTTTTAAGCAACATTTAGATCCAGAAATAAGATAATCAACTCAAGCGCATCTATTTTGTCCATTTTGGTAACATCAGTTTACGTGTGGTTACTGGCCCTGCATAGTAATAGGCTACAGACACATAATGTTATAGTTATGTGATAAGGTTATAGTGGCTAAAAGGGACAAAAAGCCTCTTGCTAATCTAAGAGGTACTAAAACAAAATACGTCAACTGCATCCACTAGTCTTATACAGAATCAACAAGCATAGTTCTAGTTTTAGAAATATCCTATAGTTTAAAAAAACAAATAGTCATTTACATTCTGGACATATGGTAAAATAGCAAAGGAGATAGAAGGAGTACTGTAAGTAGTGCGATACCGTTTATTGAACCATGTGGGAGGTTGTGTCCTTGCAAGAAAAAATGTCAGTAAGTCAGACAGCGGCAAGCATTAGTTGATAATCCAGGACAGGTATATTCCTTCCACAGTTTGGTACTTGATATCCGGAACAATCAGATCACATAAAAAAAACAGCAAATTAGAAAAACCTGGTTTAAAGTACCATATGGATTGCAGGGTTTCTTTAAGCTCCCCATATAGATTTCCATGAAACAGCTCTTTAAGGAGGCAGGAGCAGCAAATACTGGAGAGATTTGAACTTGAAGGGCAGCTGCAGTGAAGTCCAACCATCAACCCCTCACATATGGTGGCAGCGGTGGGAGGATTTATGCTGAACCAGACAACTTTCCCAAGCAGTAAAGTACCTAATATCCCTGATGGAAAAAAACAGGGGAAGACAGCAACTTACCCTAAAGGACAAGGACATCCAGGTATCCTGACCAGACAACAGCAGATTGAGCAGAGGAGATTTCTGGAACAGGGGAGACCCCACTTGGAGGTAAATATAGGTGAAATACCAGGTATTGGAGGCCTCTGTGACATTGGAGCCAAGCCCAGGACCCATAAAGTGGAAGTTAAACAGTTAATAGAAGCAGTTAAGACTTGAGCAGAAGGAATGGAGGCCCTTCTGAAGTGGCTGGTGGTACAACAGGCAGAGCAGGAGCAGCGATGACAGGAGATGGAAGAGAGACGGCACATGGAACTGGAGAAATGCTGTGAGGAGCGTGGAGCAGCAATGGGCAACACAAGTAGAGCAATAGGAGAGATGGATGGAAGATATGCAGCGGCAACAGATGAAGCAGATGACTGATTTGGTAAAGCTTCTTAAAGCAAGAAATATACTGTAACACCTGCACCTGAACCAATCATCCTCAAAGAGATACAATTAAATACACTGATCTCTGAGGATGACATTGAAGCTTTCCTCATAATGTTTAAGTGGGTGGCCAGGGCCAGCCAATGGCCAAGATGCCAATGGGTAATGAGGCTAGAGCCCAAACTGACCAGAAGGGTCAGATTGCCTATAGTGCTCTAAGTCCAGGAGATGCCGAATACTATGAGGCGGTGAAAGAGGCCATTTACAGGTGATATAATATCAACCTTGAAACTTTCAGTCAAAGATTCCGCAACCATCGTTATAATCATTATGAAGGGCCATGAGAGGCTTACACTAAATAAATTGCTCTTCTGAACAAGTGGAACAAGACAATTGAGAATACAAAGGAGGAAATATTGGAGCTATTTTTCCTCTAACAGTTCCTAGAGATTCTGCCACAAGGTGTTAGACTGTGGGTGCAGGAACATCGACCCAAAACTGAGAATAAAGCTATCAAACTGGCCGAGGACTATTTGACAGCTCATAAGGAACATGAGAGAAGACAAGTGGTAAGATCTCCTCCACCATTATAACATACACCACTTCAGGAATCTTCATTTAAACATGGGGCAGGTCGTTACTCACTTATACAGTATACTTGTATATGTAATCTCTGTACGAAACCGAGACACATAGCCAAATATTGCTGGCAGGGGAAGAATTGACTAAGTTCTATGATAACCATGCTGGTGGGTACATTAATGAAGTGTCCATCAGAGGGAAAATTGTGAATGCCCTCATAGACACTGAGAGTGAGAGTACCTTGGTAAAGAAGGGGCCATATTCCAAAGGAATACCAGTGGGCTCTCTTGACATACAATGTGTCCATGGAAATTATAAGCGGTGTCCAATCATTCCGCTGCCCATAACAGTTGGTACGGTAACACATGTAGTACAGGCAGGGGTAGAATAAAATATGCCCTTCATGGTGATTCTGGGGCAAGACTTTCCAGATCAGTTAGTACTATTGATGCACTGTTCAGCAGTTAACAAAAGGGCCCAAGAGAAGAAGCAGGCTGAAAAGGAGAAGGACATGTCCTTGGAAACTTCTGTGGACAGGTTTTTTCCTTTTCACCCAGAGAACTTTGGTGAAGTGGGGAGAGGCAGAAAACCCAGTAAACAAAGAAGAAAGGACAAAGCACTAGATCCGACAGAACTAGAGGTTCAGGACTTGGACAAGTTCAATAATGTTTGGGACAAGAATATTGTAGACGTGCAACAGCAGGACAGCTAGCTAAATCCTTTTTTTCCAGCAGGTGGTATACCAGACTGAAGAGATTAGGGAGTTTAGGCCTTTACCATCATATGTATTACGACAGGGTGTATTAACCAGGGTTTGGAAATATCCTCAGTCTTCAGGTGCCAAAATAAATAGTGTATAGGAGCATGGGGTCTCCTGAGCTGAACTCCATTAATTTCAGCCTCGGGGACCCTCTGCTTCCCGAGTTACATGCCCTGGTATGGGGTGCTGGTATCTCCTTCAGTATTTAAATCCACCCGGTCACCTGACACGGAGGATTAAAAAATGGCAGGGGGATACTGTCATCCTATACAGGGGCCTATAACTCAGAGATCAGGGGGTGCCCAAGGCTGGAATTAATGTGGTTCAGCTCAGGAGACCCTCTGCTGCCGTACACTATTAGTAAAATTCACATTAAAGCAGCCTAATTACCATAGAGGCTAGCTGCTAAGGCAATACATGGGTTGAGCCACAGTAGCTTGTTTATTGGGGCAGAGGGGGTGAGTGAAGGGTACTTGGCCCAGGGTGGGTGGTTAGGCCTACTGGGAAGCCTACGGGAAGAGTTAACCCCATTCATTACCATAGCAGTGGTAAACGCTATGGTAATGCATGGGTTAGAACCCTCCCGCTACCCACTCGGTAGGCCTAACCACCTACCCTGTGCCAAGTATTTACAATGATTTGTTGTGGACATATAATGGGATTTCTAAAATGGAGAGGGGTACACTGATCAATAAGAAATGCACTGGGAATAGGAAGGAAATGATACCTGTAGAGATGATCAATCTATAGATTTCCCCAGTATTCCGATGTTTATTATGCAATTCAGTTCCAAACAGGGGTTACATAATGTTATTAACCGTGTATATAGATCATATATCTGTGGTAAATGTAAGATTTGTACTAACATGATGCAAGTTAGACCTTTCTCAGTCAATGAATTTAAGAGACACGCTATTATATCCTTTTATAAATTGCAACTCTGATCATGTGATATACCTGTTAAAGTGTTGTTGTCAGAAATGCTACAGTACTGTATGTGGGCCTTACCAATAAACTTTGACAGATACTTACATATTCTTATAATTATAGAACAATTTAGGAGTGAAGATCTGAATCAATTTTGCCATGTGTTGTTGTTCATCTGATGTTGTATTTAACTAATTTTAAGACCTGGTAAGGAACAGTTGATTGTTATTATGTCCTGATATATAAAACCATGGAATTCAAAAAGGGTGTACTTTCTTTTTCACATGACTGTATATGATATATATTTTCAGAAGCCACATTAAAGGATGCTGCTAAAAAAGAAAAAAAAGAAACGTGGATCAAAGTGTTAATAAAACTTTAACAAAATATTACCAAGACGTTTCCCAAAAAAACAAATCACCATTAGAAAGAATGATGACTAAATACCTTAGAGGAGAGTGTGTTTATATGTCTTGTCTGTGTCTTAATTATAGCATATTTATGGAGTCAGGATCCACATTTTTTCCCAATAGAACCTTTATCAAGATGATAGACAGTGCCACAAGTGCCCATTTAAATTTCCCTTGTAGTGAAAATGTCACGGAGAAATTTGTTTAAATCGTGACATCAGTGATTTGCATGGTGTCTTACGAAATTACCATAATGATGTAATAATCATAATGATTAGGACTCAATGCATCAGTTACAAAATACATACTGTAAAAGAAAACAAAACTAAAGAACCATGCTGGTGTATAAAAATGTTAACAAATTAATTACTCAAATGATGAAGAAATAGTAACCTCCACGTAATCAGTAGTTTGGAAAATGTCATAGGAGCCTATTCACTAAACTTCAATATCTTTAGTGCATTACTGATAGGGTTTGCATGTTCTTACTGCACGCTATGAAATTTGTGTGAAAGCGATATTCACAAAGAAAAGTTTTTTTTATCGAGCCCTAAAAATTGCCAAAACGCACTAATTTGTGTTTTCTTGATGGACGAAATGTCGCAGCAGTAGTGTGGAAGAGCTGCACAGATAGAGCCTTGCGCATGTCTCACAGGCAATCTCGCAATTTACATTTTAATAACATAGTATTGACGCAGGGGAACTCCTGAGCTGAACCGTATTAATTTCAGCCTTGGGACCCCCTGATACCCGAGTTACAGGCCCCAGTATGGGGTGCCAGTATCTCCAGCATGTTTAAATCTCCCACGTCGCGTGACGAGAACATTTAAACACTGCGGGGAGTGTCCTCGCGCAGCAAAATTTTATAACACGATCCTGGTTACAAACCCAATGCTACATCCAATCTGACAAAACTACACAGTTAATTACTTATATATTCTCTTGAAAAAGGTCATTTAGTTTAACCCTTTGGCCAAAGCTTTGTAAGCCTATGAGCCACAACAGGGCAGACCCAGTTCGCAGGTCCTAACACTACCAGATAAAATACAAATATACCTCTGTTAGGATTAAAATTCTCATTTACCTTTATTAGGAGGAGAAAGACCAAAATTGAATCTATATCCAGTAGAATGAAAAAGACCTGCTGACTTTGGAAGTGGGGAGGGGTGAGCTTAAAACCTTGGGATATATATACAATATGAAAAAAAAAATTACTCTGTCACATGGTTTCATACAACAATCAGATTTGGGATATAATCTCACAATCTGATAGTTTTAAGTAACATGTGACAGGAAAGGAAGGACAGCCTTTCTAATTGGCTGGCTTCACTCCTTTTACACGAGGACCCTCGGACACCCGTGGAGACCATCAAAGGATCCACAGACACCCGCGGGGGCCCTGGTCACCCATGGGGACAACACGAGGACCCCCAGAGACACCCACTGGCCTCTGGTATACATCCTGTGCAGAAAAAAAAATGCTTTTATGTGTGTTAGGGTGGAATGGAGGGTGTTGAGGGTGCGGGGTGGGTGGGTTGTGTATTGGTGGGTAATAGGTATTGTAAAGTTTATTGGGGCAGAGGGGGTGAGTGAAGGGTTACTTGGCCCAGGGAGGGTCAACTACCGCTATGGTAATAAAGGGGTTAACTCCTCCTGCAAGTTTCCCGATAGGCCTAACCACCCACCCTGGGCATGTATCTAGGGAAGTAGGGGGGCCCCAAGACTGAAATCAATTTGGTTCAGCTCAGGAAACCCCCTGATCCCACACACTATGATCAAAATCAATATTTTTACTGAACGATCGCCTGTAAGAGCCGTCCATGGAGACGCAGCGTCTCCATGCAGCTCTTCGAGGCTGCAATTTTTTCTATCAGTTGCCGCTCGCTAGGATTTATAGTGCGATAGCACTGATAAAAAATAACTGGTCGGCCAATAGTGCCTTTTTTTATCGCCTTTAAAAAAATGGCGTTCATTCTTAGTGAATACCATTTTTGCCCATGTTTTAGTGCGCGATAAATCAATGCAAAGTAGTCCGACAATGCACTGATTTTATCACCACTTTCTGAATAGGCCCCTGAATGTGTTTAACCTTTACCACTGGGACTGTGAGGTTTTCCAGGCAAGCGTTTTTCTCACCTACCAATCCCCATCTTGATAAATATATATTGATACACCAAAGCTAACCGTTAATGGAACTGTAATTATATACAATAGTATCTATTTATGGCTCTTAGCACCACATAATCTTTTCATGTTATATTTATTATTAGCCAATGTTTTAATAGCCTGTCTTTCATTATAAGTCAAATTTTGGCAGATAATTAAAGAATCTGTTTTTGTAGCTAGTATCATGATTGACAAGACGTCAAAAAGTGAAAATAGAGGGGTTATTAGTCATCTACAATAACTGGGGAAAAATAGTATTTTGCTAAGAAACATTTTGGTAACAACATTTGTGGGTTTGGAAAGTAGAGTAATACATCACAGTGTCTAGTGATAAACAGCTTAGGGCCCTATCCGATTAGCTGCTATATTCTAATAGCCCTTCTCGCATTTCCGACTCATGAGAGTCTACCTTTCCTCTTAGCTTCCATACCTCTACCACTCCTCTCACTGCTGCCACTCTTCACACCACTCCTAACACCGCCACTTCCATTCCAAGACATCCCCTCCCACGCTCCCACCTCATTCACACAAAAAAAACAGAGACTTCACCTAGAAATTAAAACACACACTGACACTCACAAACACACAAACAGAAATTCACATACTACAAACCTGTCACACTGACCAGACAATAATGGTAAAACAAATTAGAATCACAAGACTTCTCACTCACAACTCGAATAAAACTCACCAACTCTATTCTCCCAGAAAACGCCTAGGCTCAGTCTGTCTCCCTCTCGCCCAACAGAACGGATTAAAGCTGACTAAAATGGCTGCTGTATATAGAATTGCTTGCAATGTTATGGTAATTCTGCTTCAAATAAAAACCAAGTGAACATTGTACAGTTTGTCTGTTTAATTGCATGGGTTGTGAGATTTGAATAAGCACTATACTGTATGATAAATGCACACAATCTTGTAGAGTTCACATTTTGTTCTGTTTCTTATTGTCTTGTCAAAAGCGAATGCACAATTTCACAAGGAAAAACTTGCAACTTGCATACTAGAATATTCCTCTGTGTCTTTTCAGAGTAATGGATAACTAGGCATCATGACAATGAGAGATAACTGTTTAGTGAGAAAAAGGTAAATACATGTGTAATTGCATTTCCTCACTAAAAAGACATTACTTGGATTGTATCATCTGCCCATAGGGGCATTGCAAACTATCTTATTCACTCAACTGTGATACATTTCAATTTATGGTCAATAAAAACTCAAGAAAATTGGAAAACAAGTTTCTACCCATCTTGAGAAGAGTGACACTAATGACACTAATTTTGTTCTTTAGGTGTTAATGGTAATAACAAAGATGTCATGGAAAAACCTGTTCACTCACAAATAAGAATCACTAACTTGTATTTCCTACATTTATTTAACATCCATTGAGAGATTAGTACAAAAATGTAAAAAGAGCCAGTAACTACTTTGCAGCGAAAACACACTCCGGTGACAAGTCAAATGACAAAAATGTATCTTTAATTAAATATTTAATTTTATGTTTGTTCATTTATCATCTCAATTGAGTGTATTTTTGCTACAACGTACAGGTGCTGGTGCATTAGCTCCACCTCTTTTCTGCATTTTTGACACACAGCTAATGCATTTACAATGAGAGTTGCTCCCACTGGCACATTGTGTGGGTTCTCACTGCAATGCACCATTATAGGTACTGGCTCTCTTTCCATTTCTGTACTTATTGGATGAGCAAGAGAACAAAGTGAATACTTCAAGTAGACTTTGTGGCCACTTTGAGTGTTTGTCTGTTTTATGCTGTTAATTGTATTGTAATGTATATTTGTTTGAATGTTTTTTGGTATGCTTTTAAATGGGAAAAAGTCTTATTAGCCACGCATATTAGCATAACTTATTAGCTATTAGGACTATTGGCCACTAGTGTGTTTATATGTGGGGGGGGGGGTACTTTTGTTGGGAGAATGGGGTGGACAATGGGGTAGTTGCCCGGGAAGGGTGGTTAGGCCTCCTGAGCGGTTGGCGGAGGAGTAAACCTCTTCATTACCTCAGTGGTTAGTAAAGCATTGCATTGCAATGGATTGCTAGCCACTGGTTAACAAATGGGGTTAGGTAGTATATTTTTATTTATACCTTTGTAACCACAGGCATCAAACTTGTTAATGTTATTTCTCTCAGAGGCTTCAGTAATAATAAAGGTTACAGAAGCCTATTATAGAAATATTAACACTCTGTGATATAAACGCATTATTAATAGTCGCGTTAATTCCCGCATTACTATTTTGTCCTGAATATCATACCCTATAAATTACCACAATGTTAATGAATTAACAACTTAAAAGTATGGTAACACCCGTATTTTATTTTTACTTGTTGCGATATTAACTCCACTATAATGGAGTTTGATGTGTCTGGGCCTTAGAAGCATCCTTCAAACATACTTATATAAGGACAAATGAACACAAGACAATACAGGACAATCTCGTGCTTAAATCGTGACTTCAATGCTTTAATCCTAAAAAGATATAGGGGCCTATTCTAGTAGGTTCGATAACTAACTCATTGAGCATTTTGAGTTAGCAAACAGTAGGTTGCTATTCAGAAAGCCAGTCTAATATATTGTGAATCTGTTCAAGTTTTATTTTTATTTTATGTACTTGTTTAGGAACATTAAGGCGTATTCTTTGAAACTCTCTGATTTATGGCACACACAGATTCTTATAAAAGAATCAATATTCAAGAAGGATAATTAGGAAACTTTTTTCAAATTCCATCATTATATATTCCTACCACATTTTTTCTATTGCCATACCCCAATCAGCATATATTAGATACACTGGCGACACACTTTATTCGAGCTCGGCTAGTCCCACGAATTCGGGTATACTCGGGTGTATTGAGGTTTGTGACTGTTTTCTGCCCGAGTGCATTGAGGTATTTTCCACGCAGGGATTGAAGCATTTTATTCCCGCTGGCTGCAATACTGCACAGTATATACATATATACTGCATTACAATTCATGAATTTATGCCATCTGGTAGACACGCGAAGCATTGCAGCCTATTAAATCCTAATCATTATCATTTAACAGATCAGCCGCCCGTCAGCCAGGCATGAACCCAGGCTGGGAAGGCAAACGCAACGGGGCTTGTCAGAGGTGAGGAGCGGCGCATTCCAGGTATCTTCCAGGTACATACTGGGTATTTGCTCGAATAAAGTGTGTCGGTGCAGTATAAACTGTTTTGGTATTTAACTAATGGGGAACACTGGTATTTTTAGTCATTATTCTGGAAAATGTATTCAGAGTAATTCATCTCAGCTGTGGGAAGGGGTATATAGGAATCCTAAGGGAGTGCCAAAAATTAAACACCTTACGAAGCACAAGATTGTGTGAAACGCGTTGTGGGAGATTTTCTATTGCTCTTGTACAGTGCCAAATTTATTTATTTATTATTTATAAAATATTTTACCAGGAAGTAATACATTGAGAGTTAACTCTCGTTTTCAAGTATGTCCTGGGCACAGAGTTAAGACAAATAATACATGTTTACAAATACAGTTACATAATGAGCAGGGTATATGCCTATCAAGGGAATAAAGCTCAGTTTATTTTGCTCAACTTGTTCTGCTCAATTGGGATCCACAAAATATAAATTTGTTATTAAGTGCGTCTCCCGTGACAAGCATTTAAAACTAGCAAAATTGTTTCTGTTCCAGTTACATACTGCCTTTGCACCTTGAGTGCATAATATTTGCCGAGGTGAGAGGTCCTGTTTGCCTAGGAGATGCATTAGATCGCGACACACGGGTCATGTTGCGCACGCAAACCCAGAAGTTGCACGGTCACGCTTCAACACTCAGGCACTCACAGCGTGCGGGAGTAATCAGTCTCAACACGACATCTATGCCAGGAACCATACCGTTCGTCGAGGCAGAGCTTTTAAGGCATACTGGACTTTTAACTTTTAAACAGTAAGTTACTACTTGCTTTATTATTGTATATTTCAATACATATATATTCATCCTTGGTGTGCTGCTGTGTTTTCTTTTCCTAGCTATTCAGAAAGCTTAGATAGCTTGCCAAACTTACACAAAGTGCTTCTTCCCGATCGGTAGCACTCTTCCAATTTCAAACCGAACGGTTGCTCAAAAAATGGTCAAGCTTACATTTTTTTGCGCTATCAAGCAATTCAGGTAGCTTCAATAATCGCAACTTGCAAGCAACTCGCAGGTTCTCATCTAGCCACCTCAAGCGTGGTGAGATGGGATCTGCGGTGTGACTTAGAAGAAAAAAAAATATTATTACTGCATCGGATTGAATCCGGGAGTCTCTGGAGCTGACATACATTAATACCGGTTCCGATGACCCACTGCTTCAATCCTATGTGATAAAAATACATTTATAGGCAGCTTCATGACCTTAGCGGCTAACCGCTAAGGTAATGAAGAGGTTAAATATGTGTGCCAGTATATAAGGGGTAGAGGGAGTGGGTGAAGGTGGTATTTGGCCCGTGGTGGGTGTTTAGGCCTCCCGGGAGTGTTGCAGGAGAAGTTAACTCCTTACTACCACTCGGTCCTTAATTAACTCCTTAATTACTATAGCGTTTACTAACCGCTATGATGATTAAGGGGTTAGTGGCCATCAGTTCATTTTTTTTATTTTAATGTTGCTTTCCACTGAGGATGCAGAGGATGGGGAGGAAGATGAGTGCGGTCTTCATCCTGGCAGGGGTAAGTAGAACTTTAATTTACTGTATACTGGCTGGGTAATGTTATTTTTTAATGAGCAAATGCGCTATTATACAGATTTGGATAAAATAAATTGTGCCCCTTATTGTACTGTATGTGTTAGGTGGAGGGGTGTTGGGGGTCGAGGGGGTGGGTAGTAGGGTTGTTGTCATTTAATGTTTCTTGCGGGTAGAAGGGGTGGGTGAAGGGGATAGTTTCCCCAGGGTGGGTGGTTAGGCCTCTCGTTTTTAGCAGCAGAGGTTAACCCCTTTATTACCATAGTGGTTACAACTGCTATTGTAGTGAAGGGTTTAACTCCTCCAGCAACCTTCCAGGTAGGCCTAACCGCCCACCCTGAGGCAACTACCCCCTTCACCCACCCTCTTTCCCCAAGAAACCAGGTACTCAGGTACGCCTTAAATGCCTTACAGTAGCAGCTTGAATACTGAGGCCTGTAACTCGGGAAGCAGGGGGTATCCAGACCTTAAATTAATGTGGTTTAGTTCCGGAGACCCCCTGTTTCAATACTGTGTTATTAAAATTTAAATGAAAACAGTGTGATCGCCTGTAAGAGCTGTACAGGGAGATGCAGCTCTCTCTATGCAGTTCTTACAGATTGTGGGCAGATCACACGGGTAGAAGATTGAGATAAGGACACTGTTATCCTGAGCAGTATGAACTTGTCTTAACTCATGGTTTCTGACTTTAGATAATTCTTTCTGAATACCGTGATAACACAAATGATAGACCGTTGGAGAAAAAAAACAGAGGTGGGATAGAGGGAGAGAAGCTGTGTGATTGGGGTAAATACCAGTACACCTTAAGTGGAGGGTTGTGTAAAGAGAAAATATTTAGAGAAAAAAGCACCCAGTATACAGTGAAAATATGAGTAGAAAAAGAACAAATACAGCAACCAAAATAAGCATCAAAAAGGTGTAAGCACACTTTAAACAAATGATAGAGGAAACATTCAAAACAACAAGTACATGCCAAATAATAATAGAGAAACACTTTTGTGTGTATTAACATTATATATGAGTGTGTGTGTGATTATATACACATATACATACACACACAAACTATATACACAAATGTATCGTTTGTATCCTCCTTTCTGGCCCTGTGTCTGTATTTCTCTCCCCTAAACGCGTGTCTGTTAGTCTCTCCTCTCTGTGCCCCTTTGTATGTTTTTCTCTGTGCTTGTGTGTGTGAGCCCCCTTGCCTGTATGTTTCTCTCTCTACCCCCATGCCCACTTGTCTCTCTCTTTGCCCCTTGTCTGTTTTGTCTTGACCTATAGACTCTCGTATTAACCTCCAACCTCCTTACTGAAAAACTCCCCTTTAAAGGAACACTGACACAATACTGTATATTGGTTACAACTGGCCACAGCCTTTTCTCCTGTGTCCCCATCCAATATGTAAGAATGTAATCCCAATCTTTGCTCTGCCCAGTGCACATAGGAATCCCCACAGATTGAGGCCCTGATTTTCCTGTAACCTAGTGAGCAAAAAAAATAAATATACAAAGAAACCTTACTCCTGAAGAATTAAGGAAATTAAAACTTGCAACCTATGTATTACAGCCTATGGAGCCTCGTGTAACTGTTGAAGCACCTGCCTATCCTACAGATGATGCTTGCATCGAATTGTACAGCCTCAATTGCCACCCAATCCTGAATGAATGGGACTCATATAACAATGAATCAAACCTTTGAAAACTTTCTTAAACTGATACCCTTTTAGTGGAAAACCACTCACATGCACCTGCAAATGTGCTGGCCTTGTTGACCAAAATATAAAAAAAAATTCAAAGAAAACCCTTAATGGACATATGCTCCCTCCCAAATGCCTAATTACTAAAGGGATCTGTCCGGATACCTAAGATGGCTGCCGAAAGGCTGCCGAAAACCTTTGTCCTCACTTGAGCAACAGTCGCCATCTTGCTTCCTGGCAATTCCTGCTCCTCACTTCCTGACTGGAAGTCAGAAATGGGGTAATCAGGCGGCTCACTGCTGCCGTCAGTTTATGAAATAGGAGATCCACACGCAGGTTGTTTTCAGTGTATATGCACTCATTAAACAACCTTTTATTCATCTGCGTGTGGATCTCCTATTTCATACCCTGACGGCAGCAGTGAACCGCCTGATAACCCCATTTCTGTCTATTTTGCCTGGGCTGGAGCACGCTTTGCAACACTTCCGGATCAGAGGAGCCCTACGTCATTGTTTGAGTGGAGACCCGGCGTGTCAAGATCATGAGTAACCACTCAGCTTTATTCCCCCCCCCCCCCCTCTGTGTGGGGATTTTGGCCGTGTGTGACACCGGGTTTGTGAGGGCAGTGGCGGAGGATTGCGGCATACTTAGCCGTTTATGGTTCCCTTGCAGGGGACACGGCAGTACCACTGCTTCATCTCATCCCGTGGGATAGTCACGAACGCACGGTGCAAGTGGGGTTTCATATTACCTTAAGGATTCTATCAGCGGGACGCTGGACGGGAGTGTATTCATGAACTTATTTATCCATTGATTTTTCTGGACTTACTGTAGTACGTACATGTGTACAATTGGTAGCATCAGTTACTCCTTGGAGTGATTCTGGGACATTTTGTATCTGACTGGAAGTCAGCCTCTGTCTGGCCCTTATATCCAGCAGCTGCTTCTGGCCTTTAAATAGCTGTCAGTTGCTAACTTCAGTGCTTCTGCAAAGTACTGCTTGAGCACGCTCTTTGCATCTGTAATTACCTGATTGTGCTTGACCTCTGCCTGGACCTGACCACCCCTGCCTGCAGCCTGCCTCGACCCCAGAATTGGACTTGACTATCCCTGCTTGCCACCTGTCTCGACCCTTGAATTGGACTTGACTGTCCCTGCATCTCAGGCCTCAGATCCCAGGCCAAGGTTGGTGTACTACTCCCTACCTATTCCCTGCGGGTTCGTATCCTGTATTGCAATCAGCAGTATTACAATTCCTAGCCAAGCCCCTTTTCCGTCTTTGTAGTTTTTTTGACATCACAACAATAATCGAATGTCCAGCTTCACACCCTCAAACCCAAGTGTCAACTCCCTCAGCCTTAATGTTCCAAAGATGGCTAAAACAAAAGCAGTTTTTAATAACTTCATTTCAAACCCTGAAAAACAAATGTTTTCCAAACCTCCAATCAATGTAGCCAACATATTTTGTGCTGTACCCATAGCACCACAACCACCACTATTGGGAACAATTTCATGAACGTCAAATTGATTAAAAAGTCTGTACCCTCCCAACCTGGAGGCCATCTTCTCAAAACCAGCTTCCTGCAAAGAAGGCCCATGGAACACACTAACTGGATTTTTGTGAAAATCTGAATAACCTTGTTATCCACTTCCCCTGCTTCACAAATGTCCTCCTATTATTATTAACTGGTTAAAGCTGTAATATTGTTTTTTTTTTTTTAATTATTATTAGTTGTAAAAAAGCTAAGATAAACTTTAACACATTTCTAAGACACTGTGGTTATGTTTAAAAGATGAGTCTGTAAGTACAGTAAGATGCTATGATGACAAATCTTTGATATTCTAATGAGATATGTACTCGTTTGAGGAAATGTGATAACCGCATAGAAAAATTATTTCATGCAAAATAACACATATCATGTAAAAGTTACAGGAGTTGTAATTGAAAATAGAGAGCTGTAATTGTAATAGGGAGCTATAATTGTAATAGGCAGCCAGTAAATATTACAAATATTACTAGATTAGTAATTGGCATAGTGTCAGTGGAAGCTATTGATCCTATATAAACATAAACGTGACATACTGTATCAGATCAGATCTCAGGACTGACAGAGAAACAAGGCTGATTTGGTATGTAACTCTTTTATATACAAACATCTTAAATATATATATTTGCTTAGATATATTGGATTTATCTAATATTACTTGTGTCTCTTTATATTGTATAAATAAATACCATTATTATTTAGACTCTCAACCCCTTTCTTTATTGTGCTCTCAATACTCACTGTATATGATAAATGTGAGACCATTCTACAAATACAAAACTATGGTTTGGTGCCTTATATTTAATATAGAGAATAACCATTCCATAGGACATTACTTGGGGAGAAAGGTGATAACCCGTCACAGTATCCATAGATAAGTATCTGAACCAGGAGGGCATATTATTCAATAGTGAAGCTGTCTTGGAGCAGATAATAGAACAGTATTTCAATATTCTATTACTCGTATCTGACTCCATTCCAATATTCGTCGGACCACCTTTGGACCAGCATTCTAATCTTGAATCTGGGTATCACTGACTACTTGGTCTCCATAAGCTAAAGTTCAATTTGAGACGTAGATTTTTATTTATTTAATTATTTATAAAATATTTTACCAGGAAGTAATACATTGAGAGTTACCTCTCGTTTTCAAGTATGTCCTGGGCACAGAGTAAAACAAATAATACATGGTTACAAGTACAGTTACATAAATGAACAAGGTATACATTATATACAAGACATTGCGTGCACAGTTAAAGAAAATATATATTATGAGCGTATGAAACAGTTACAGACCAGATTAAAGTGTGAGACAGCCTTAGATTTGAAAGAACTTAAGCTGGTGGTGGATATGAGAGTCTCTGGTAGGTTGTTCCAGTTTTGGGGTGCACGGAAGGAGAAGGAGGAATGTCCGGATACTTTGTTGAGCCTTGGGACCATGAATAGTCTTTTGGAGTCTGGTCTCAGGTGATAGGTGCTGCATGTGCTAGGGGTAAGGAGCTTGTTCAGGTAGCTGGGTAGCTTGCCCAGAAAGTATTTGAGGGTGAGACAGGAAAGGTGAACTTTGCGCCTAGACTCTAGTGATGACCAATCTAGTTCTTTGAGCATTTCGCAGTGATGTGTGTTGTAGTTGCATTGGAGAACAAAACGACAAATTGAATTGTAGAGGGTGTCAAGTTTGCTACGGTGGGTTTGAGGAGCCGAGCCATATACTATGTCTCCATAGTCAATAATTGGCATTAGCATCTGCTGTGCAATATGCTTTCAGACCAGGAGACTTAGGGAGGATTTGTTCCTGTAAAGTACCCCTAGTTTGGCATAGGTCTTGGTTGTCAGAGTATCAATGTGCATCCCGAATGTTAAGTGGGAGTCAAACCATAAGCCCAGGTATTTAAAACTAGTGACAGGTGTTAGGGTGGTGTTAGCGTTGGTTCTAATCAGGAGCTCAGTCACTGGAAGCTTTACAAATTTAGTCTTGGTCCCAAATACCATTGTTACAGTCTTGTCAGTGTTTAAAAACAGTTTGTTTTGGGAAATCCAGTTTTTGAGTCTCAAAAAGTCAGACTGAAGTATGTGTTGAAGGTCAGAGAGGCTATGGCTGTGTGCATATAGGATTGTGTCATCTGCATACATGTGTATTGAGGCTTCCTTACAAGCTGTGGGAAGATCATTAATGAACACTGAGAAGAGTAGGGGCCCCAGAACAGAGCCTTGCGGGACACCACAGGTGATATCCAGGGGGTTGGAGTTAGAGCCTGAGATGGACACATGTTGGGATCTTCCTGATAGGTAGGACTGAAACCAGTTTAAAGCATGTTTCCCTATTCCAGAGCTCTGGAGTTTGTTAAGCAGGATAACATGATCAACTGTGTCAAAAGCCTTTGCAAAATCTAGGAATACTGCACCAGTGAGTTGTCCCCGTTCCATTCCACACTGGATTTCATTGCAAACTTTTAGCAGGGTAGTTATGGTGGAGTGTTTGGGACGAAACCCAGACTGGAATTGGCTAGGGAAATTTGTCTTGGTGTAGAAATCGCTTAATTGAGAGTGGACACACTTTTCCATAACTTTGGATAGAATTGGGAGAAGTGAGATTGGCCTGTAGTTTGAGACAGTGTTTTTGTCCCCACTTTTGAAGATTGGGACAACTCTGGCAGTTTTCCAGGTCTTAGGGATATGGCCTGCAGACAGGATAGAGTTGACTATGGACGCAAAAGGTTTGGCAATAGCTGGGGAACCAAGTCATAGGAACCTAGATTGTAGTAAGTCGGGTCCATATTGGCTGCTTAGTTTTAGTTTGATGAGCGCTTGTGTAATCTCCTCTTCAGATACTGGGCTAAATTGAAAATTGTGGGCAGTGTTGGGAGAGGGTGGGACTGTAGGGATACTCCCAGGATGAGATTCATGTTTGGGGTTTGGGCTGCGTTTCGCTAATAAGTTAGTGGCACATCCCACAAAGTAATCATTGAATGCATTTGCAATGTCAGTGGGGTTTTTCAGAGTAATATCCCCCTTAGTGATATTACTTGGTTGTTGATGGTTAGGAGGCTGGAATATATTGTTGATAACCTTCCAGAAGTTAGCTGGGTTTGATGTATTTTGGTGGAGATTGTCAGAGTAATATTGTGCTTTTGCATGCCTTGTTTGCCTTGTGCACATGTTCCGCATGCATCTGTAGTGATTGAGATCCTTGGTACTGCCAGTTACTTTGCAGCTTTTCCACAAGGCATCCCTGAACTGGTAGAGTGCTATAAGGTCAGGTGTAACCCATGGAAGGTGGGCCCCCCGTACCCTTATTTTGCGTAGTGGAGCATGGGTATCGCAGAGTTTTAAGAACTCGGATTGGAAAAAGTCGAGCGCAGAATCGGGGTCGGGAATTAAATCGAATCTGTGCCATGGGAAACTGTTGTGGGTTAAAGTTTTTAAATGTTCTAGTGAGGAGAACTTTAGGGCTTGAATGGGGCGGTTTAATTTTCCTTACACAGTACACTATTGCATGGTCACTGAAAATATCAGGAAGGATGCCAGAGGATTGGATTCTGCTGGGGTTTGAGGAGAGAATGCAGTCTAGCAAGGAATGGTTATGCGATTTCAGGTTTATCCGTGCGGTTTGGGAAATGAGTTGTGATAGTTTAAGTGACTTGAGTTGTATCTGGATTTTGTGGTTTTTAGGGTCAAGCCAATTGAAGTTGAAATCCCCTAGAACTAGCAGCTCACTCTTCGCATTCAGAGAGGAAATGGAGGCAAGAAATTGGGTGATATCAGTCAAGGATTGTAGAGGGGCTTTAGGGGGGCGGTAGATGCCAGCAAGCAAGATGGGCTTAGAAAAGGGGAGGCAGATTTTGCAAACTAGAGTTTCAAAAGAGGGTGGACTTGGTGGGCAATTTAACAGTGTAAATTGTAAGGTGTCTGCAATATAAAATAACACCCCTCCTCCTCTCTTTGACCTATCTCTCCTAAAAATGGAGTATCCCTGAATGGCAATATTTGCATCAGGGGTTTTAGGGGATAGCAATGTTTCTGTAAGAACGATGGCTTTGGGTTTATGCATAAGGCACCATGCCCTTAGTTCATCCAGTTTGGGCAGCAGGCTACGGATGTTTATATGGGCAACAGATAGCCCTTTTTGGAATTTAAAGGAGGAATTCTCAGGGGCATGGGACAGAGCTGAAATGGGAGGACCTGGGTTAGTTTCAATATCACCTGCTAAAGAGAGTAATAGTTTGAGTAGAAATTTGGGTAGTTGTTTGCAAGTTGTAAATTTGTGGTGTTTTCCATTAGAGTGAGCAGTGGTTGGTGTGCTGGTTTTTAGAGTTCTCCACCAACATTCAGTAGATAGTGCAAGGCTTTTGAGTAGTCCAGGGTGTATGGGGATGTTGGGTGTGGGCCAGGATGGAGGAGTTTGTAGTGGATAGACGGAGTAACATCTCCATGAGGCCAGGAGAAAGAAAAAAGTTAAAATACATAGCAGGTTCATGATGCCAGAGGTAGGCAGTGCTGCAAGGAGCTGCTGTGAGCAGAGTGAGTGTGAGCAGACTAACAGCAGGTGTGTGCCTGTTCCTTGTCAAATGTTTAGCTGTATTGCAATGCTAGAGTCAATTCAGGGTTTCAGTGTATTGTGCAGTCAGTTTTGGGAGAGACTGCAGTAAATAAGTTGTAAAGGGGTGGGGGGTTGAAATAGGCAGGTTAGCAAGCATGGGATCATAGTGTGATCTGAATAGCTTACCGTTTGTTGTCTTGAGTTAAAGAGTTTGCAGAAAGAAGCTATAGATAGATAGATAGATATCCAGGATGTGCATATATCTGAGCTACAAGTCCCACCTTCTAGTTTCTTTCTGTCTTTATTTTGATCGTCTGCCATGATGATTAACCATTTTACTATGTGTTTTTAAATACTTTGGGGTTTATCCCTGATATAGAAGCTTTATACTGTAGATTAAGTTGTGTTTCCATCCTAGACTTACCATTCCATTAGCATTTATGTTAGAATGCTAATGTGATGGCTACAAGACCTGCATACTCCCAGTAGTTAAATATTAGGGTTCGTCCCTCAGGAGAATTTTAGATCTGATTTAAAATAAATGTACAGTATACAGGGGCTCTCTGGCATATCCCTGTTTCAAGGGAGTTTTAGCCAGTTGGGTATACAATAGCTACAGTATGAAAATAGTTGATAGGTCTATCCTAAAAAATGAAATAATTCAATATAATACGAAAAGGAATTACACATCAATCTAAAACCATAGTTGCCAACTGTAATTGTATTTTTTATCATCAAACCTGCAATACATAATGACAGCATTTTGATCACAGAAAACATGAAGTACAGCTATGCTGCGATTTATCTTGCGGGTGGAGTATGCACCACGGATAATTTTTCGCATTGATGCCGGGAAAATTGAGTTTTAGTGTTGGTTGCAATACTCCACAGAAATGCCAGTGGGCGCTAGTGTGCTAGTATGTCTTCAAAATCTAATAACAATGTAACCCATCTCTCATTCTCGTTAATTTTGTATGATACAATATGATATGTAATGTTATTTAAATGTTACCCACCACTTAATCTCCTAAAACTTCAAATCATTACATTATTTTAAAATATGAAATATTTTTATTAGATTACAGTAAAGTAAATGACTATGAAAAATAAAACACATTTCTCCCCTTTTCTTTCAAATGTACAATCTTCTTCAATCGGCATCTCCTTCGGGCTGCCTGGTTCTTGGACATTTTCACCTATATAGACAATACAAGTATGTATATAAATAATCGAAAAGAAATACATTAGTGTAGTGCATGAATTACTGTATATTGTGTGGTGCGCGTGTGCTTCTATAAGACCTGGTTGGAATGCATATGCGTATCATTGAATTTCTGCGTATGCCTGTTTCTAGTAAACTAGTTTAAACGCATATGCGTGTCATTGAATTTCTGCACATGTATGTTTCTATGGAACCCGATTGAAACACATACTGATGCAGCGACCGTTATTCAAACGCGCCTCAAATCAGTTTTCGCGTTGACAGTTGTATTCCATTCTGTATTTTCTCATTTTATCACTATTCATGCCGTGTTCGCGCAATCCGGCACCGGGCAACCGGACGCGGTATATCTGTTTAATTTAATGGTTTATTGTTTCTTTGGATACAATTCTTCTCGTGTCCGCCATGTGGCAGAGTTAATGAATTATAATTTGGGTGCTATTCTTTGCGTATCCGCCAGGTGGCAGAAATGTATGCAATTAATGAATTGGATTGAATTGGAATGTGTATTTGCAACATTGCTTTGCTACTTTATAAGGGTGCAGGTGTTTAAAACAGATACTGGTGTACATACTTACAGTGGCCCATTGTGAATTGACCTTGTTTTTTCGAAGACGTTATCAAATTAGGCGTTCTTATTAAAAAGCATTAAAATAATCAATGTGTGCCTTTTTTTAACATTCTTTCCCCGCACAATTGCTGAGTGGACATTATGGCTACACCACAGACGTATAAAAAACCTGACTGTAATTATGTGTTTTTAATATATTCAGCGTTTAATGCTGCAGCAGAAAAGATGGCGACTGTATCTGAAATATATGAGTATTTAATATCGAACTACGATTTTTACAAATTTTCACCTGACGTTCATGGGTGGAAGCGTGCGATAAGAAAAACCTTAAGTAACGATCAGTGTTTTTTTCGTATTGCCCCTCCTGCCGGAGAGATTTGCGGGTATTGGGGTGTCATGCCAGAATTTCACAGTATGTTTGATCATAGCAATCTCAAAAGAAGAAGCAGTGTCGAGGATGGGTTGTGGAGCATGTGAGCCGGGGGTTGACAGGAGAGCATCCTCAAAGATGGGTTGTGGAGCAGGTGAGCCAGGGGTTGCCAGGAGAACAGCAGCGTAGAGGATGGGTTTTGGATTTGGTCAGCAGGGTGTTGACAGGAGAGCAGCAGCGTAGAGGATGAGTTGTGGTTCTGGTCAGCAGGGTTTGACAGGAGAGCATCAGCGTCGAGGATGGGTTGAGGAGCAGGTTGGCAGGGGGTTGACAGGAGAGCAGCAGCGTCGAGGATGGGTTGTGGAGCAGGCCGGCAGGGGGTTGACAGGAGAGCAGCAGTGTTGAGGATGGGTTGTGGAGCAGGCCGGCAGGGGGTTGACAGGTGAGCCGGGGGTTGTGGAGCAGGTGAGTTGGGGGTTGCAAGGAGAGCAGCAGCGTCGAGGATGGGTTGTGGAGCAGGTGAGCGTGGGGGTGCAAGGAGAGAATTTGGATTCCACTTGACTTGCACAGTGCTAAGTGCGCCGATCTTCTTCTTTACAAAATAAGGCCCAGGGGTCTTAACCTTTGGAGCATTCGGAACATTTTCTTTATTCTGCTTCGGTTTTCGCTTAGGTTTTGGCTGGGAAACAGCTTCCGCCTATCGCTTGGCCGGCACGGCAGAAGAAAGCTGGTTCCTGCGTCCGTAGAATCGGGGGCGATCCATGGAAACAGATGGATGAATGCACAATGCAGTATCTGGACAAGAGCAAGTTCAGATAGAGATCAGTGTGCGAGAGTCTATGCAATTTATCTCACCTTTTATTTTTATTTTTTCGCGGGCATGGACACTGGGTGCAGGTGTTAAAAGTGGGCGGACTGTGTACTAATCCTGTCGAGTGACGTTGAGGCACATTAAATTAATGTATAAATACACCATCCATTTTGTGTATTCAATGCACATTCAATAAACATCGAATTCACATCGAATTGCTCTGTGTGCTTGCAATCAGCAGCAATGCCAAAGAAAAGGATTTCAAAAGATCTCAGCTTGAGAATAAAGGATATATACCAGAATGGACACAGCATTGCACAGATCCACCGCTGGTTAGCTGTTTCGGGCCTCGGTTTAGCAAAAAGCACTGTTTGTTATCATGCGCATGGGAAGGCAAAAAACATCAAAAGAAAGCAAACTTTCACTACTGAGTAAGTACTTACTGTATTGTCCTCCATAACTCTACCAACGTCTTGTAGTGAACTGTACAGTACTAGTATGCCTGTGTTCAATATTTTATTAATCTGTACAGTACCTTTCGACTGTACAGTATAACATTTTTGCCATTCTTACAGTCACTAGCTTTTTAAGTCAACTCTACAGTAATATACTGTACTGTCTTCTGTACTTTAGGAGGTGGTGTGATAGAGTAATCATTTCAAAAGATTCTGTTTTCTTTGAACTAATAATCCTGCAGTTTGAGGGGCTATTTATTTAATATAACCATCAATACTAAGGACAAACTGAATGGTGACGTCAACGAGGGGCGTGCTACTCACGACTTTTGGAGTCGTTTTGGCGCTACCCCGGTTCAGTGTTTTGGCAGCTGGGGGATATAGCACCACCATGGGCACAGCGGGTAGGATTTAACCCGCACCTTTAGAGTACGGGAGATCTCCGTTGTGAGGGAGGTATGTCCATCTCACCAGCTAGCTATGCCAGGAAGCGGATTGGTAGTGACGTCACTAGGGGGCGTGAGTAGCGAGGGACTGTTATGACTTCAGATACACACACTCACAGAGGTAACAAGGTCGCATGATGACGTCATATACACGTGTTTTTGGCGTGAAATTTGACTAATTCATTACACATTTGATATATGGTATAAAAGGGTCCCCCAATGTATTGTACCTTACTCCTTGATAAAGCACCTTGTTGTGTGAAACGCGTTGGAGGGTATTTACCTCCTTGTTTGTTATGTCTGATTGACAATAAATTCATTTTTCATTTGTGATACACCTGTGTCCCTGGACAGTGCACTGCTTTGTGCATTCTTTTGCATGTTTTGGATCGTTTGGAACTTAATCAGCGGCTGGACATGCCCTCAGAAATCCAGTGGGCTCTAGGAGTGGGTAAGATTTTCAAAGATTTACTCTATCACAATGGATCATCATTACTACAATCTGGGGTGAGTGCTTGACTTTATCATATATTTATTTCCATTGAGGTACAGCGAAGTGTGTTCTACATCATTTTTTCTGTTGCCTTCAGGAGATTTATGCTTTCAGTGGTTCTATTCACTCACCCAGTAGTTTACCCACTCCATTAATGAGTCTTCACTGTTTTTATATTATTGATGAACATATATAATATTCCAGGACTGTTGGAGCACCCCTCACCTTCCTATATACCCTCGGGTACTAAATCTAAAAAAAAATAAGTCTAAACCAATGTGGCTAAATAAACAGGTAGGGAAGGTAATGGAAAAGAAGAGACAGGCATTTAGATTCTAAAGTCAGAAGGGACGGAGGCATCATATCAGAATTATAAAGAATGCACTGTAACAAAAGTTGCAAAAGGGAAAAGAAATTTGCAAAAATGAATAAAAAAAGGATTGCAATCGAAAGTAAGATCAACTCTAAAAAGTTCTTTACGTACCTTAATAACAAAAACAATTGAAAATAAAATATAGGACCCTTTCAGTGTGAGGTGGGCAGGCAGATTATTGGAGATAAGGAAAAAGCAGAGGTATTTAACAAATTCTTTGCCTCTGTATTTACCAGGGAAGAATCGATTTCAATAGTAGTGCCGCAGGAGGAAGCAACAACCTCTATATTAACAAACAATCGGGTAACTCAGGAAGAAGTTCATGCGTGACTTGATAAAATTAAAGTAAATAAGGCACCTGGCCCTGATGGCATACATCCAAGAGTTATTACGGAGTTAAATTCAGTAATAGCCAAACTATTACATATAATATTCAAGGACCTCATTTCTACATGCTCAGTATGACAAGCTTGGCGTAAAGCAGATGTTGTGCCTATATTTAAAAAGGGAGCTACAGTAGATTACAAATGGGGAATTACAGACCTGTAGTCCTGACAAAAAGCTACTTGATGGTTTAGTACTGTAAAATATTCAGGAATACCTAATTGGAAACAAAATTATTAGTAATAGTTAGCATGGATTTATGAAGCATACAGTAGGTTGTGCTAAATTAAACTTATTAGTTTCTTTGAGGAGCTAAGTAGGAATTTAGACCAGGGTAATGCAGTTGATGTGGTCTACTTAGATTTTGCAAAGACTTTTCACACGGTTCCACACAAGAGGTTAGTGTATAAAATAAAGCAAATTGAACTCAATATAAATATTTGCACCTAGATTTAAAAAACTGGTTTAAGGATAGACAACAGAGTTGTCATAAGTGGAACTTTATCATGTTGGGCTAAATTTATGAGTGGAGTACCTCAAGGATCAGTACTGGGACCCCTGCTTTTTAACTTGTTTATTAATGACCTGGAGGTTGGCATATAGAGCACAGTCTCCATATTTGCTGACAATACTAAATTGTGTAAGGTTTTACAATCAAATCAGGGTGTAATTTCTCTCCAGAAGGACTTGGATAGACTGGAAACTTGGGCAGGTAAATGGCAGATGAGACTTAATACAGATACATCTAAGGTTATGAATTTGGGAAATAAAAATATACAGGCAACTTACAAATTAAATGGGGATAAATTAGGAGAAGCCTGGGTGGAGAAGTATTTAGGAGTGCTTGTATACAACAGGTTTAGTAATAGTGCCCAAAGTCATGCAGTAGCTGCAAAGGCAAACAAGATCTTATCTTGCATTAAACGGGCAATGGATGGAAGGAAAGTAAATATAATTATGCCCCTTTACAAAGCATTAGTAAGACCACGCATTGAATACAGTATAGAGCACAATTTTGGGCCACACTCCTTAGAAAAGATAATATGGAAAAAGAGATCGCAGAGAAGAACCACCAAATTAATTAAGGGTATGGATAATCTTAGTTACGAGGAGAGGCAAGCTAAATTAGATGTGTTTAAATTGGAAAAGAGATGTCTATGAGGGGATATGATAACTATATACAAATATATTCGGGGACAATACAGAGAGCTTTCAAACTAACTATTAATTCCAAGAGTAGTACAAATGACATGGGGTCATCCCTTAAGGTTGGAGGAAAGGAGATTTCAGCAGCAACAAAGGGAAGGGTTCTTTTCAGTAAGGGCAGTTAAAATATTAAATTCATTACCCATGGAGACTGATGGCACATACTATAGGTACTGTATGTTAAAAAAAAAGGTTGGACATCTTTTAGAAAGGAAATGTATACAGGAATATACCAAATACAGTAAGCAAACATGGGAAGGATTATACAAAAAATGCAATGACCCGGCGCTTCAGGCTACAACAATACCCCAGTCCAATGATTAGTCCATATAGATATGGAAAGTTCTTTTCAATATTCCAGCTGATGGAGCGATGGTGATCCAATTGCTGGCTGCTGGTTCCGAACTCCTCCTAGTATGTAATGGACAAAAAGGAAAAGACCATTGCGCAGCCACTAGAATCCATGAATAACTCCACAACAGATTAAAGTAATGAACTTACAGACTTGCTGTGTTGTTGTTCCTTTGAGACAATCTATGCTTTTAACCTCTTCTCTTCCAGATATCACGAATCCCACGTGTTGTATGTCTATCCTCCAGGTTTTCTGTCTGTTCACAGCATGACCACTTGGTCATAGTTCCCATGTGTTCCCAGAAAGGAAATAACATGAAAGATGATGGTGCAGATTGATAAAAATTTATTACAATAAAAATAAAAAACAGCCAAGGGCTTACTCACATAAACCAGGCTGTATAAAAACAGCTGACAACGTGCCGTCCGCAGCTTGATACAATCAGGTAGGCAGGCTTCTGGGAGGATGGCGCTATTGTTGTTTGCAAACCCTGAAGTGGCGTCTAACTCTCAGTAGTTACTCTGCGAGATTCGCCCCCTCTATTTGCTATAGCTTCCTCTATCTCAGCTTGAGGTGGCCAGCACTGCAGAATGTGCTCTGCTCACCTCTCTGGGTAACTGCCGTCAGCCCGCGCTAAGCCTCGTGATGTCACACTCTGGCGTCTCTGATGAAGTGACCACATTGCGTCACGAAACGCGTATGGAGAGGGAGGAGCTAGAACTGACACGGTCTTCAGAAGCAGGAGCATAGAGATCAGGAGAGACGCCAGAGTGTGACATCACGAGGCTTAGCGCGGGCTGACGGCAGTTACCCAGAGAGGTGAGCAGAGCACATTCTGCAGTGCTGGCCACCTCAAGCTGAGATAGAGGAAGCTATAGCAAATAGAGGGGGCGAATCTCGCAGAGTAACTACTGAGAGTTAGACGCCACTTCAGGGTTTGCAAACAACAATAGCGCCATCCTCCCAGAAGCCTGCCTACCTGATTGTATCAAGCTGCGGACGGCACGTTGTCAGCTGTTTTTATACAGCCTGGTTTATGTGAGTAAGCCCTTGGCTGTTTTTTATTTTTATTGTAATAAATTTTTATCAATCTGCACCATCATCTTTCATGTTATTTCCTTTCTGGGAACACATGGGAACTATGACCAAGTGGTAATGCTGTGAACAGACAGAAAACCTGGAGGATAGACATACAACACGTGGGATTCGTGATATCTGGAAGAGAAGAGGTTAAAAGCACAGATTGTCTCAAAGGAACAACAACACAGCAAGTCTGTAAGTTCATTACTTTAATCTGTTGTGGAGTTATTCATGGATTCTAGTGGCTGCGCAATGGTCTTTTCCTTTTTGTCCATTACATACTAGGAGGAGTTCGGAACCAGCAGCCAGCAATTGGATCACCATCGCTCCATCAGCTGGAATATTGAAAAGAACTTTCCATATCTATATGGACTAATCATTGGACTGGGGTATTGTTGTAGCCTGAAGCGCCGGGTCATTGCATTTTTTGTATAATTGTTTGTAATGAGTTTGTGAGGAATTTGTTTGGCAGCTTTCACTTAGCAATAAGCTTATTATTCACATATTGTATTTACACTTTATATATATATATTTTTTTTTTTTGCGCTGAGTTATAGGGTATATCTTTTTCTAGTTTATCAAACATGGGAAGGATGTTGATCCATGGAGTAATCTGCCACTATTTGGAATCAGGAAGGAATTTATTTTTTCCCTTATTAGATGATATTTCACTGGGGTTTTTTTTATTTGCCTTCCTCTGGATCAATCTACTGTATGTACAAATGTAGGATGGAGTTTCTGTCATCTGGATTTGGCGTTAGTTGAACTTGATGTTTTTTTTTTTTGCCTCATCTACTATGTAACTTTACCATGTAACTATTGCCAATCAATGGACACCCTAAATTAATAAAAACAATTAAAAAACTTTGGATTTGGATTATTGTTATAGAGGTTTCTTGAGTGCTCTCCTTCTCAGTCTGCCTCTCTTTTTTTCTTTATATAACCTTGAAAGGACTTCAAGCACAAAGTAATATGTACTGACGGCTATAGGTTACTGAGGTCAGATGACTCACTCTTTTCACGGACACAACATTCAGTTTTTGGCTTTATATCTCTTTATAGATATGAATGGAACTATTCATAGTGATATATCTCGCAAAGAACATTCACGCAATGCCTTGCTACTGTACATGCAGGCAGTTGCCACAACAGACCTCTTTTCAAGGGCACACTGAGAGGCAAAATTTTGCGTTTATGCAGAAATTGTTCCTCAGTGGATGACTATCTATTGAGGTCAACAGACTTACAGTAAAAGAACATTTTCTGGATAGAAGCTATGCCGCTCAGGATCTAAATGAAACCTTTGAATATGTACTATCTAGGGACAGGAGGGAACTTATTAGCATGGTCAATGCTAATACTAATAAAAGATCTAATATTCGTCTGGATGCTGATGTTGAGCAACCACCACATTTTATTACTCCATATAGTGGCCAGGGCATGGCTATATTGGCCACTATTAAAAAACATTGGTCCATACTTGCCCTGGATCCTCAGATCAAGAATCTGGTTTCCCAAGACCCTAGGTTAGTTTTTTCCAAATCCCAGACTATTGGCAATCTAATTTCACCCTCCATGTTCAATACACAATCTAAGAAGAATCCAGGTCGTGGATTTTTTCCACTTTTTAAAGGATCCTACAAATGTGGTCATTGCAACATTTGTCATTATATGCAGAGAACACAATCTTTTGTTAATATGGACAAAACACATATATCCAATATTCAGAGTTTTATCACATGTCAGACAAATCATGTTATATATCTTCTGATATGTGGTTGTTCGAAACAATATGTTGGACTGAGAACAAGATTGTTAAAAACTCGTATACAGGAGCATGTTAGACTCATTGTGAACAAGGATAATAATCATCCAGTCTCTAAACATTTTCTGTAATGCCAGGCCGGCTCTCTCAGATTGTTCAGGTGTATAGCACTTGAACATGTTCCTATTCACAAGAGGGGTGGAGACAGATCGAGGACTTTGCATCAGAGGGAGGCCTTTTGAATTTTCACTCTGGGGACACTCCAACCGGTTGGGTTGAACTCAGAGTGGGATCTCAACTGCTTCCTCTGATGTAAAGTCCCATCCACCATGTTTAATTATGCATTCTCTTTCTATTTCTATACATTGCTTTTGTTCAGTCCGATAGTGTCTCAAATATAATGTTACCCTTTAAGCTCCTTTCACATGTAGTTTCTTGTCATTTTGCATTTACTGTATAATGTATTTCCATCAGGATTTTTTGGTCTCATTTGTTTGAGGCCATACCAAAATACTTGGCGATTTGAAGGTGATATTTCATGTCTTCTCAATTATATATCAATATAAAGTCATGACATCATGACTTGAAATATAAAAATAAAAAAAATATAAACAAACTAATTTTCAAACTCTTGTATGCCAAGTGACATATAGAAACTGGATAACGATTTATCTATATCTCTTTGTTGCATTTCCATTTTCCTTATTTAGGTATGTGGAGCTTCTTTGGAGTACTGTATATCTATTCCTTTAAACTATATGTTTATCTCAGCTGTTTTCAGCATTGTTTATACATTGTTCTGCAAGGTGTTTAGTTATATGCAACAGGGAACAATTTATAATTTTATATTATTTATTGGTATTCATTAGTTTTGTTACATACATATGGATTTAAGTTTCAATTTATTATGAATGGCAGATTCCTGTATTAGAATTGTGCAATGGGATACATATTCTTATAAATGTATCAATTTTTTTTGTCATTCTAACCATATCAAATATGTTACTATATTTACTGATCTGTCTCTATATGTTTCCTTTAACTTTTAATAATGTAGTATGCATTTATTGCATCATTGATGTTTCAATCAAATTCACCTGTTTGCAATTTTTTAATTACCCAGCACTTATATAGAGTGCTCATCTTCTACTAGTTTGTTACTCTTTGATAAAGTGCAGACTTTGCGTGAAACGCGTGGGAGGAATTTTTGTTCACCTTTTGTACATGCATCAATAAATTTGTTCATTTTTTCACTATGTTTTTGGACCCCAGTTCTTTTTGATTAGCTAGAGACCACCAGGATTGATAGTGTGTGCCCTGGATCGATTTTTCTTCTATCGTGTATACCGGGTCTTCGGTGGCACCATAGCAGGGGGAGAAGGAGCCTTCACTGCGGACGGCAATACAGCCAGATCGCGTAAGACGGGAGCAGGAGGCTGATACAGGGCATGAGCAGAGAGGTAAGAGGTGATTTCCCTACCTCCCCAGCCCAGGAGTACCAGCTGTCCTGTGAAGATCACTGTACATTGCCCTAACAGAGGAGGAGGGATAATAGAGGGTATACATAGAAGGGCAAGAGGATACTGTCTGCCCCTGCCATTTACTACCCCACCCCTCCCCATGGGAATTGCTCCGTTTTCAGTGACACATCACAGTGTCTTCACAGACTGTTTCATATACTCCCCTCTTATCCCGGTGAGGATCTTTACAGTGTTGTTTCAAGCTGTTTCTGAGCACACTGCAGCGTTCTCTTTGTTGACATTAAATAAAACACATTGACCTGGCATAGTAAGTTAGTACTTCCAATCTTATAAAGGATAAAGAAAGTGGACCATACAGTACCTCATTTATGCTCCTTTTCCAGCACAGGTATACCTCCTCCATTTCACTGTCGTCACAATAACTATATACTCAGGTATTCAAATCCGGGTCCAGATTTGTATGGATTTTTGCAATCCATTGGCAGAGTTTTAATGATAGTAAAAAAAAAAATCTGCTATTTTGAAACTGATCCGTGGTACTAGCCAATCAGCGTCGGATTCATATTTAGGTTGAACATTTGCCACTCTCTACTTCTGTGAACCTAATTGCATGCTGTAATTGGTCACTCTCCAGGCTACTAAGTGTGGATAGCATGAATATTTATACTATTTTGTAACTTAACTCTTGACCATTGAAGCTATCACATTGGGATTATTACCTCTATTTATTACTTTATATTAACCAAAGAAGAGGTTATAAAAGATTTTAAACGAGCACCACTCGTTGGTTATTCATTAACCACCACTAGTGCCGTTACAGGCATTATCACTTTAATTCCCACTGAAATCAATGAGAGTTTCTGTGTTATAGTGCTCTTATCAGTCCTATTATAGTTTAATAAGTATCTCACAGTGTGTGCATAGTACTCTTCATGTAAGGGTAATATACCATTTATTTAGATGTTACATATTTGAAAACTATTAAATATACTGCATAAACATATTATATACTTTCAATGGGTCTTTGTCTATGGTTTGTAAATGTATTGCTATTTTTTTATGAACATCCAGAATAAACGAGTAGATGAATTTAAAAATTAGTAGCCAATTTATTTCCTATTGCTTGACTTTTAAGAAATAAGTCTACAGTATATGTAGTGTTTAGATTTTAGCATTGTTTTTACTGATGTTTTTTTCAGTCAATTACACATATAACTATTAAAATGTTAAAAAAAACATTTACACTTACAAAAATGAAATATACATCTTTTTAATGATTTTATTTGAAAAAAATTAAAATTTTACACAGGCAATTTTTATGTCCAAAAGTCACAACACAAGCTACAAATCATTAAGTTACATTTGACATGTTGCATAGTAAAATAAATAGATTATCAATGCTTGTGCAATAACATTATACTACAATAAATATTAAAATATGTATTTTATGTTGTCAAATGAAAGTGTAAGTAAATTGAATGAATATTATACATTGCAAAATCTACAGATTGTTGAAATTATCAATAAAGTTTATACACAGAACTCCATTCAATTGAAATAACAAGCATTTAAAATGTGTACAGCTCTCTCTAAGCATATATGTACAATCAATGCTAAAAGCATTTTGAAATTATCAGCATATTTTAATTAGTGAATATTAGTTCAAGGCCTATATGGTATGACTTTCATAGTACTTAAACAATACAACACTTTCTTAAAAAAAATAGCAATGTGCATAAAACTGCATGTAAGTGCACATTGTGTTGCATTTCTTCTTTACTTAAAACAAAACAATCACATGGTAAATGGATATACAAGTTAAAGCCAGAAAGCTACCTATGCATACTCCTATCTTAAAATGTCTCTGATCAGTTTAACCCTGGCCAAAGAGTTAACTAAATAACCAAGTATTTAATATTATTATTATTGAAGTATTTTACTTTATACTTTTCATCATATATGTTTTGTCAATTGGATGTAGCATTGGGCACCCCCTGTCTCTTGTTGCATACCATTGCCACGCTCAGTAGCTCTCTGGTTGACATAAATATATATTCATCATGTGGTGGGTGTGGGAGTTTGAGCTAGCTGGGAATGTGCGTTAATCCTGTATAAAGTACAGATAAAACAAATTATAATGGGCCTAATTTACCACATTCCTTAAATATACGCCTTATCTGTTCATTCATCAATGTTTTAGTGATCTTTTGCCTAAATCTTTGAACAAGCTAACAAGCTTAATTTTATCCTCAGTGTGAGCATTTGTCTTGAAGTTATCTTTTTATATTTCATTCCTACAACCAGATACTAGAACAGTGGTTTTCAACTTTTTTTGTTGCTAAGGAACCCAAGAATTAGATTGTGGAATTCAATAGTTACAGTTTTCCCAGCTCCCCCCCTTCCACCCTGTAAGTTATACTCCCCCCCCCCCACACTGTAAGTTATACTTATTTTACATTTATTTTTAATAAGGGAATATTAGATCAAGGCCTACATTTTTATTTTTTATAATACAAAAACATTAATATAATATTACAACTCTTTATTAAAAAAATAGCTATGTGCCTAAAACTGCATGAGCACTCAAATAAAAAAAATGGTTGAACATTTCTTATATATACTTAAATAAGTTGTGCTTATTTTACAATTCTTTTCTTACACTATATAATGATGTGAACACCATAGAGATGGATATCTTGATAAATGTTTTCCCTCCCTTTTCAATGTTTCTGTGCCCTATTCATAATAACACTGCCCACTTGTCTGTAGTAATGGAAACAGCTTTTGATATGTTCTGAAAGTGAGTAGTGTGTACCTGAGTACAAGACGGATCATTGTAAAGTGAGCAGATGACCTATTGTTTTGCTTTCATGCTCTCAAATTCGCTATGTTGCTATGACTTATAAAAAAAAAATCACATACTAACGTACTGATGCAGCAGCTGTTATTGCTCCGGCTAGCTATTGCAGCAAGACACAATGCACTAGAGGGAGCAGCCGCCATTATGTGTGAATTACGTTGCACTTATAGTCCCGGCGACGTTGCATCAAAATAAATGTATTGAAACCGTCGCGTGCACTTATAATAGGAGTGGCGCGACGGCTTAGTCGCGATCGCTGGTAGTCAATTCAATTTGATTTTTTCAGCGACCACAGCGTGACGTCAGCATCGCCGTAGCAAGGATTATAAACACGGCCTTAGACATGCACAAAAAAGGAGCGGGGCTCCAACGCTATTACACCAGCTGGCACCCGCCAGCGTGTGCAATGATGCCTGCTTCATCTCTACGCAGTTCTACAGACATAAAAACAAAACAAGACCATCAGTTTTGTGAAAAACAGTTCTTCACTAAAACAAATAGTACAATCACATTCTGAGATGCTGACAAGCACAAAAAGAACATGTATTGAAATGATTTGTACGAAACAGAAAAACAAGGGCAGAAGTTCTTGAGAGTGCGCTAATTGAAAACAGTGATCAGAGTAAATAATATTAAGATATTGTGAAAACAAGTAACTTTTCTATAAAAATAGATAAAATCATTAAAACCCTTAAGACAGATGACGCTCTGTCAACAAAGGATGTTTGCTAGAATCCAATCGGTAGAACAGCAACAAATTAAAAATCGCAAAGGTATCAGGGTGCATACGTATGAAAAGACAAATATGCAGAACAACATGCAAAACTGCTAAAAATATGTGAAAAAGATATGCGAACGGTTAAAAAATGCCCCGCTCTTGTGTTATAGGAAAAATGTAAGCTTTTTCAGGTAGGTGCTAAAGTATATGTAGTATAAGGTATATTCCTATAGACAGGCTGATCAGATGTGTCTCTCAGGTTAGTACAGTATATTCAAAGAAAAGGGTAGACATGGTTAGATTAAAACAACAGTGGGAAAGCACTAAGATATTCCACGGTCTTTAAACACCTATAGACTGTCAGACCAGTACGTCTGTGATTAGCCAGGATATGCAGCATTGGGAATTCCTGCCGTCATTGGATCTTATTCTGGCTGCAGTACGGCAAGTGTCCTCCAGGCTTGAGAAACAAGTGAAAATCTGCAACTTCTAAAGGCATTTCGACATATGACTCTCCCACTTCCGGTTGAGCCCTATTTAGAGTCTACAGTATGAAATTCCATCGTTTCTTGCATTGCATCTCTGCTATATACTGTATATTGCCTTCTCTGTGTATTACCTTGTATTGTACTAGACTTTGCTTTTGCCTAACCCGTAAAACTATATTGCCTTAGCTGTGAAGGACCTTGAAATGTACTGGGCTTTTGTTTTGTCTAACCCTTAAGTTACCCTGCTTCCTGTCGTGAATGACCCTGGATTGTTTTGACATAGAATACAAAAACAAAAAGAAGGAACAATTTGAATTATTAAGTGATTAATATCATAACAGTGTGTGACAATCTAAATATATTAATGGAGTGTTCATGGCTCAAACCCAAGTTAATCCCCTCAAGTGACAAACTGTAAAAATATGTGAGGAGCGCTAGGTGTACCCATATTTTCAAATGTGTATGAAAAATGTGTGTCAACAATAAAGTGTAGCACCTTTACCCCCACACTATATGAGATTTGGTCACTACCTATATGTTTCCTAGTGCTGTGCATACCTTTGAGGCAACAGGAGGGCTTTGAGTTGCTCCGCGATGGTGTGGGGAGAATCAGGACAGGCTTGCAGGGTTCTTTATTCTCTCTTGGCAATGCCGTCAGCCAGCGAGGATCCTGTGTCTACAGGATGGTCCATGCTGACACTTCTATTATCACAAGGCAGTGAATCACACAAGCTTAGATGGTTCAATGGATGTTTATTCATGGTACCTGAAATCACAGCAGTTCTCATTCCCTGGAAGGTTACCATAAGGCTTGAGGCCCATCTAGGTTCCCTTCTGGTGCTCCCCTTGTATCCCTAGGTGGGATACAGGGTAGATATTATCACTCCACAGGGGGAGGAAAAAGACACACAGGCTTCTGGGAGAGTGCCAGTATATACCCTGGGGGATGGGCTTGTAACCCTGCCCCGTAACAGGGCAGGTCTGATACTGATAGGCATCATACATTTGCATGTGACCCAACCAGTATCCTTCCCCAGGCTGACACTCTCAGGTTGTAGCTAGGCCCAACCCTGGATACAGTCAGTGTATCCAGGCTGCAACAACAAGCTAGACCTGCATGAGAGAATCTAACCCCCTCACAGTGCCTGTACGTACTAGGATTTACACTGTGGGGGCCCAACAGAAGAGGAGCATCCAGAGGCTATGTTACAAATGTAATGTGGCTGTGTATGAAAATAGTGTTATGGAACCTATACAGGCTAACATTTCAATTCTGCACATAGAAATACAAATATAAAAGAGGATGCAATCACAGGATCTTAGATGTAGATTCTCTCATGCGCTCCAATGCAATCAACTCCAATGAAAACTCCTCCAATAAAGCAGCATATGAAGGGATAAGAGTGAAACACGGGAAACAGTGCAAGTCAATAAAAAATGTTATAGAGGAAAAGGAACGCAGTTCTCTTTGCACTCATCCTTTCCCAGTTCTTTACAGCATGTAGATACACAATGTAGATCTCAGGGAGTTTAAGGGTTTGAAATCTCCCCACTAGAACACTGTGTCTTGCCATTGCCAGACTCTTCAGATTGATGCTGCAGACCACCCACATCGACATTACGGTCTTGCGATGTTTACGGTTAGCCCAGTTTTCCTTCTCCTCTGATCAACTGTTTCCTTGAACACTCAGAACTCAGCGGTTCTGTGTAGCTCTGACTCACGTTTTGCATGTTTGCTACCTCAGGAGCCTTTCAATAAGCTATGATTATAGCTACTTATTTAAGCTCTCTTTAATTACAGTAGTTCCTTGATTAGATAACAATCCTATAACCATCCAATTAAACTAAATCATATGTGACCTGATGATTTGCCTATTTTACAATAAAAATGCATTTATATTTTAACATCATACAATTCATTAAATTGTAATAAGTATAATGTGCTCTTCTGTGCACCTTACACATTAAATCTTTTCTTACAAAACTCTTTTAATTCAAGACTATGAAAAATAAATATCTATGCAAAAAATACAATAAGCAAATTTGTCTAAACCTATCAATTGATTAAAATATATATATATTCCACTGCTGTTATTTATATATATTAGTCATAATCCTTAAAGAATGTATTATTGTAAACTCGTGCAACCACATCAAAGCCTTTGTGGTTTGGAATATCTATAAAAGTAAAAACTCATAAGAATGTCAATATATTATGAATTCCATGTTGGATCAATACATATAGACAGTACTATAATTCACAAAAATATTAAAATGAAGGTGATAAAAGATAAATAGAATACATAATGGACAAGAGGTGTTAAGTTAAAAAGGAGCTCAGATCAATATCTATGTTTAGACCTGCAGGTTTAAGAGTGCGTACAGTGGATTCAACACGATTCCTGTTGTGAGATTTGTCTTATTATATTGCTCGCTCTCCAGTTTGGTTTGACAATGTCTATACCTAAAAATATTAAGCCTGTTGAGTTAGGATTATGGAAATTTTTAACATGAGATGACACAGTAAGCGACTTTTAAAAAATGGTGATATTTCTAATATGTTCTAAAATTCTGATGCAAAAAAAAATGAATGGTGGGTCCCACATATTGTAGTTGACAAGGGCAAGATGAGAAATAGATCATAAATTCACTCTGACAGTTGAAAAAATGTAAAATAGATGAGGTGGAAGATCCTATATGTGGTGCACACCACTAAACATGTATACAAAATTATGATAAATCAAATAAAATGTAACATTTAATATAGCAATGTACATATATGTAACATAAAATGAAAATATTAAAACACACTAATTAATTTGAGCACTATTTGATTGGTCCGCACTCTAAATGAGTGTTACTTATTCTAACATAAAAGGATAGCCCCGAGGGGAAGACCGTGTGTTTCCTCGTTTGATATAATAAATATGTCACAGTACTGTATATACATGCAATGTCTAGAGAAATAATCAAATCCAAGACCTATTCCATACCCAAAGCATAACACATAATGTGTGAGTCCAAATGCTAGTACAAGCCTGGATGTCAAAACCAAAGTGAAGCTAATGTAAACCCTGTCTATAGAGCACCCTAAAAGGCTGTTCTGGAGAAGATATAACTTCCTTGTACACAGCAGAAATACAAATGGGCTGTATGCATGCCCCAGGATGCAGTATATTTGGAAGAAACTGCTGTTTAGTAATAGCCAAATTATGTCAATAGGCTAATGGGCCACTCATATCTTTTTGAGTATGCTCTCTGTATGAACGATCCTTGATAGCCAGAGATAACGGTGTGATATGGCGTCTCTGATAATGTGGTGGTATATACAGACAACCGGTCAGTTGGGCGGGATAATCAATTAACCCTTCTATTAGTACCCACGCTGTCTAGATCGTACCTAATGGAAGTACACTTTGTCTGGAAAGGGGGGAGGGATGGAAAGGAAAAGTAATAAAAAGGAACGCCCAAGGCATGATAGCAGACTCCAGTATATAAAGAACTCACATGTGCGTATGAATTCTAACTGGCTCATAATATATGTTAGCTCCAACTGGCTCATAACCTTGTACCGTCGGATAGTGCTGGTGTGAAGAGATTCTGTCACATGTCCGATCGGGGTGAGCGACACCGAGCTACTGATGTCACAAAGACCCAACCTAAGTTTCGCTGTCAACAACGGCTTCTTCCGGGGTTGCTGTGCGATAATCTTGATGGAAAATAACGCCGAGATCACGATGGCTGTGTGGGTGCACGCTTCCGTGCAACAAGCCTTGCAATTCTCAATTTTTTAAAATCCTTTCAATTTGGAATTGACAACTTTTAGATTCAGTAATACAGTGGCGGCCGCCTTTAATCTCCTGCGGCCGTTTCCCCGCGATTTTTAAAATCGCGGGCAGATGGGGGCCGTTTTGGGCACCGCGGGCGCTTTCAATGTTGAACGCCATTAGCACTGTCTCGTCAATGCGGCTGACGCGTGGGAAACTCAGTGACAAACGGAGAACATCCCCGCATTTTTACAGGTATGTTGGAGGTTAAAAGGGTCCGCGGCTGTATACTGTAAGTTCTTTTAAGCGCTCAAGGGGCTAGTTAATCTTTTACATTATGCACTTTTGTAAAGACAATCTGTGGTTTCTCAGGTAAATTGACTTTAAGGATTGAGGGGGCTAAGGACTAAGCTGTGACAAGTGCTTTTAAGAATGCAAAGTGGCTTTTAAGGCTGATACAGGCTGCTGCGCGATTCACTAAGCAGTGAGAATAGAGCTTTATCAGCCTAAAAAAGGCATTTATTCTGATCTGTGAAAAAAATCCGGCCAATCAGGCAAAAAACGGTAAATGCGCTGTTTTTTGCCAGTCAGCGGGATTCACTAAACAGGGATAAGTCAATTGTGCTTTAAAAGCACGCCAGAAAAATGCGTCAGCTAAAGGCAGGTGCAAAAGAAGCTGGACATAGAAAAAAAAGTTTTGTTTACCTTTTTTCAGGCACCATCCATACAACAGGCCGGCGGGTGTCCCTGGCTGATCCCCGCAGGGGTCCCCGAGTGAACCCGCTGGAGTCCGGGGCCCTCAGGTGAGCCCCGCGAGAGTCCGGGGTTCCCCACTTGCCTGCGGTACCAATGGTTACCCCCAAAAAAGAAACAACTCTTTTAAATAAATACACCCCCGCCCCCTAACCCATAATGGGCAAAATTACTATTATCCACATATGGGTAATAGTGCATTTGCCCATTTAAAATACAATAAGCAGCATAAATAAAGTAAAAAAATCTTGCACTCACCCCTGTCCTGTGGAAGCCGCATACTCCATTGGTGAAACACGTAGCGTGAGACAGCCCAGAGGGAGAGAGACGAGCTGCCGAGGGATCGTACACCACAGAAGCCTAAACCGGAAGTGACACATAATCTTGGAGACCGCGACGGAGCTGAGCCTTGGTGAATGACTGGGAGGCAAACAGCTACACGCGGAGTCCCCATTGAACACAACAGACGTCCAACGAAGGCGGTGTGGTGAGCCACGTCACTTGGTTGATCTCTCCTGCTTTAACAATAGTGATACATGCTGTTTTTATATTACTTTATTGTAAGTGCACATTTTTTGAGTCTACATAAAATGTTTACTTTATATCATATTGATCTGCACTATGGAGATATTTCTTTTCTTTGCATCTCCTCATCTTGCCGGAATCTTAGTTGAAGTACATCCTTACCTGAGTCTAGAGGAATACACACACCACAGTTAACTGATGTTGCCCTAAAACCACTTAAAACTTGTGAGTAGGCTGCACAGAAGGGCCTAGATTGCACCTTATTTGATTCACACATTATTATGGTCTACACTTAGATTGTTGTGTTCTTTTGTTTCTTCTCCCGATATGCTCCCCCTGGATTGTGAGAGGAAACTGGTTTAAATGTAGCCTGTTCCTTCCTCAAAAAATTACACCTACAGTATTTGTTTCCTGCTCCAGGATTTCAAAGAACCGACATTTAAAATTTGCATTCTATAAATCACGTTTGGCACCAAAATAAATGCAAAAATACATTTGACATATTGTGTCTCTGCCTCAACATAAGCAACTAACATATTGTGCTTCTCTTTTAATCTATCATGTGATGGCCATGTTGGTGTTACAAATAAAGCAGATAGAATTGTTGAAAATATTGTAGTAGGATATATACAATTTTGCCTTTTTTACTATCCCAATTTTTACAACTCTTGTCAAAAATATTCAGTTCTGAGGTGGCTTAAACTTTATAGCAAACAGACCTGTGTCACAAAAAAAACATACAAGTTTCTTACTTTGAATGATATCACAAAAGAATAAAAAAAAGCTTACTGTGCTTCCACAAGGACTTTACAGATGCTCAATGCATATATTCCCTATTTGGCTCTACTGATATTGACAATTTGATAAAAACAAGTTAAATGTGTCAATTTTACCCATTAAACACCTATACATCAAAAGACAAGTGATAATCAATGAAACCTCACTCAATAGCTGTTATTTACTATACTACTTTAATCATCATTCCCCCTCCTAATGTGTTACCTCATCCTCATGCATTATGTCCTAATAAATATACTCTGTATACTACTGTATAACTACTGTATACTGTATGTACTTTCTATGTACAGAACACAAGTTGAAAGAATGTACATCTAAATCTCTGTCCATACTTAAAGAAGTACTGTGTGTGCCAAATGTACTGCACATCTAAAATTACATCTTTTTTGCCAAATTTTAATTAGGGAATGGTGTTAATTAGGGAATGGTGTTAAGCTTAAGAAAACCTTCCAATGCCAGAAGACACTTTACAACCAACTTACTGAAATGGACCAGCAGTTGTGTTTTGGAGCCGGAATATAACTTACTGTATAGCATTACACCTCTTAGTAAATATGCCACATTGTTCAATAAACCATATACAGTAGGCATGTCAGATTTAGAGGTCAGTGGTGTTAGCAATTTTATGCTGGGAGTATCATGAAAGAAATACAGGTAGTTTTCACATTGTATAGTACAAAATAGTCAATAAATGTTTGGCAATTTGCTACTTCTGTTACCAAAGACTACCATATGAGGCATACAGATAAGGAATCCAGCTTCTGAATGATGTCAGTTCAAATGTGTTTCTTAATGTACATATATGAAATCATTTTTTTACTAAATGCCACTACCTTCCAGACCGCGTCTTATGACTAACTCCAGGAATAAGAGGTAGTATGGCTCAAAAAAAATCTATATTTTTAATTATGGATTTTGTACTGTACCTGATGATAATCTCTTGAGAAATTGTTTGTTTTTACCTTGTCATGTTTAATGTCTTCTGCTTGCTAGGGAAACGTATATGAAATAAGAACATACGAAAGATTAAGTTTACTTATTATCATGCCACAAGGCATGCTGCCTTCATTCTAGCTTCTAGTGATGGTTTAAATGGTTGTCATTTTCTGTTTTGACATTACCTTATACAGTAACTGATAATAAACATTTTAGCCCTAAAAGTACAGTTTCCCTGCTTTAGTCCTATACCTTTTAATTTCTTTATGAAACCTGCCAAAAAACAATTACAGATGTAGCATACGCTATTTGACCAATAAACACAATGTGGGCTTTAACTCAATATTTAATGCAACATCATTTGAAAAAAATAATAATTTCTGTTATCTCTAAACATGTGACATTTCTCACACAATTTTGTGCATTAATCCATTATAACGCCTGCTACAAATGTATTCACAAATAAATATGAATACTTTTAAAAGACTGGTACATTTTTTTCTTCAGACTTCACTAAATAACCTTTAAAATTGCGATAGTAAACATTTAATTTTCTCAATTTCAAAGAAATAAAAGGTGCACTGAATATGCATTATTCAGATTTAAGATGATAAAAGAAGTATAATAACATTAATAGCATTCATTCAAACCAATAAACCTAATAAATTCCACATTCAACATGCACACATCTTAAAAATTGCCTACTTACAGTACTTTTTGGAGAGCTGCTGTATACTAGAAAAAGGTAAACAAAGCAAAGGTGCTGTTGGAATAAAATGTGTAGTGTATGTGCAGTTGCTGTGGATATTCCAGGTTTATAATCCAATTTCCATGACAAAAGTGTGTGAATGTACAAATAATACAACTTTTTCTTAAGGGACAGCATGGGTCCCTCAAAACTGGGACTTTTAAAATCATCTGACATGCTAATTGGTAATACTCTCCAAACCACAGGGGAGTGGTGATGAAAGAAAAAAATAGTGCAATATTGTACAAAACAATAATACAAAGTGCAAATAAAGAGGGCTTTACATTTCCTACTCACAATGGAGCAGGAATTATAAGCAGAAATCCAAACAGTGGCAATGTTGTCCCTGGATGGTGTGATGCATGTAGTCCCTTGGATCTCAAAGACAGAAAGACAGAGCCATGGTGCAGATCAACTTAAAAATACATGTATAGGACAAACTCACAAATGGAGGCTTACACTGTGTAACAGATCAAAAGGCAAGGTATAAAAGGCTATGTTTGTATGTGGTCAGTCGTGATCTCACTGCTACCACGTCCCACCAAGCTACTGATCGTTTCTGCATCCATCGTCACCTTCTGACGTCACTTCCGGTCGCTCTAATTCATCTGTCTGTGTACGCCCGCTGATAATAAATAATAATAATAGCATGTTCTTGTATAGCGCTGCTTATTTTACGTAGCACTTTACAGAGACATTTTGCAGGCACAGGTCCCTGCCCCGTGGAGATTACAATCTATGTTTTTGGTGCCTGAGGCACAGGGAGATAAAGTCACTTGCCCAAGGTCACAAGGAGCCGACACTGGGAATTGATTCATACTCAGTGCCAATCAGTATCTTTTCTCACTGAGCCACTCCTTCTCTCTCCAGATCACGCAGTGAGCCACACTAAGCGTTTCGCTGTATGCGTTAACAGCTTCCTCAGGAGTGGCTCCCTACTGCATCATTAGTGGTATATATACCCACTCGTGTAACCTAAAGCCCTCCTAATTGGCTTTAAAGGGCAAAAGATACAACAGTGCTTGATAAGCTAAATCTTATACTACAAGCATAGTAAAAATATTTAAAGTGCCATATTGACATTAAAACTAAAATAGCATAAAATACATAATTTAATACATTACAATATAAAAGACCAAAGTGGTCAAATCTAGTAAGATCATGATGTCCCCCAAATACATACACGAAACAATAAAAAATAAAAGATATAAAATAGAAGAATAAAAATAAAAAGATAAACTCCTAGTCACAGAAAATAAGCGATGACGAAATACTAAGCATATCTAGCTACACTACCAATGTCTAAAATAACGTCAATTAGGGTATTCTTTTCCTCCAAGGATGATATGTAACAGAAATGCACAAATAAATATATCAGTCTTCAGAGGGATAAAACATGCAATATGTAATACATTTTATTGAGATATCACCAACACCAATGACAATAAAAAATATAAAAAATATATATAGAGAAACTGATTGTGAATGAGTGTCCATCACCAAAAGAGATCTCATAAAATGACCCCTAGCTCTATATCAACATTAAGTCCCTGGGGTACCAATGTTTTTAATTTATACAGATGAGATCATGAGTATTCTAAGGCTGAGTCCATGGTAACTGCAGCCGTGCGGAGGCGCGCTGAGGCTGAGGGAAAGTGGGCGCGCTGAGGCATTAGTTCGCGCACCATCCGGGGGCGTGTCGGGGGGCGGGCCAGCGACATCACGGAGCTGGTTGGCCCTCATAGGGCAAACCACTCACATGACCGGCCCTGCGATCCCTTGAGCGCCAAAACTAAAACAAATTTAAATGGTACGCCTCCACACGCCTACGGAAGCGTGCACGAGCCTCTGCTTAAGCCGCTCTTATTGCGGCTGCAGGGGCTCACTGCCAAGCGTCCGCACGCCTTAGCACGGATCAGCGCCTAAGCGCTGACCATGGACTCAGCCTAAAGCTTGCCTTTAACTAGTCCGGTTCCATTCTGGGTATGTGCTGGGTGTAGCCTGGCTAGTTTAAGGCAAGTTTAAGGCATTTCTGCATTGACTAATGACCCATAGGATTAACACCGCAGGGGTCCCTGGCAGTCCCATTCAGTTTGAAAGGGACTGCCAGGGACCCCGCTGTTAATCTGATGGGCCATTAGTCAATGCAGAAATGCTGGGTCTAGTTTAAGGCAAGTTTAAGGCATGTTTCCAGCATGTACCTGGGTGTACCTGGGTCTTTTAGGCGATTGACACTGGTTTGTGTTAGAATAACCGTGGACACTACAGTATGTCCAAAAGGTCTCGTGTTTTGTTAGTTCAAGGTTCCTGCCTCCTCCCCTCCAATGGGACAGCACATGTAAACTTTAGACCATTTGGATCCCCCTTTGATGAGTAATACAATTATTGGATAGGAGGTGTGTAGTAATCTTCCTTATGATATTGCCCACATGTTCCAGTATCCTAATTCTTATGGGTCTTGTGGTTTTACCCACATACTGTAAGCCACACGGGCATTCAATTAAATAAATAACAAAATCTGTTCTTCACCTTTTGTGTTTAGAAATGTAATATCTCTCATTGATGACATGTGAAATAAAAGTAAACTCTAAAGCTACATGCTTTGCATGGTGCAACCAAAAAAAGCCCTTTTTCTGAGGTAACCAATTATAGGTTTCTTTTTTGGCTAGCAACCTGTCAGCTTTATTGCCCTTATCGTAGTAGCGTTTATTAGTACACCTCAATGCCCTCTCCACCTCTTCAAGTTGGAGATGTTTGAGCTTCATTCTTGTTTTTTCTAATATTTTATAAGGTTTTTTTGAGGGATTATTTTTATGTTGTTGTTCTAATTTAATAATTTTGTCCGTGATTTCTTTATATTGCTTCATCTTGTTTTTTTTCCTATATGAGGCTATGGAGATGAAGTCTCCTCTGATTGATGCTTTGTGGACTTCACACAACATTGCGGGAGCTGAAACCGAGCCCTTATTTATTTGAAAGTAGTCTGATAGTTTATCTTTAATTGTGCTCACTATTTCTGGTAAATTTAATAAGGAAACACACAAACCCAGCAAGCTCAAACGCCCACACCCACCTAATCTTGACTATACAGTAGCGGCAGCTTTTATTTGAACACTTCCCGCACGGCAGGATGCGTGCGGGAAGCGTGGTGACGCGGCTTGTTGCGGCGCACTGTGACGTCACAGTCACGTGCACGCCCGGCTTCCCCGGCTTCCCCGGGCTTCCCCGACACCCCTGGAGTTTAAAGTGAGGTAAGCGGGGGTGCGGGGAAGCAGAGGGGCAGAGCAGGAGCCGGGTTCGGGGTCGGGAAGGGGGGGGTAAAATGCGCGCGAAGTGGAGGGGGGGTGCGTGTAGGAAACGTGGCGGCGCGCGGTCTTGACTGGCGGCAGCCGGAGTAGATCCCGGCATGCCGCCGGCATTACTTCAAATAAAAGCTGCCGCTACTGTATGTAATGCCACATAGAGTGCCACTGGGCTGTGGCACATGAATATAGCAAACGACAGGGGGTGCCCAGTGCTACATCCAAATGACAAAACATACATGGTAATAATTACAAGAAATAATGCTTCAGTACTAATAATAAGCATTATTATATATACATACATATATATATATATATATATATATATATATATATTCATGTGCCACAGCCTGTGGCACTCTATGTGGCATTACATATAGTCAAGATTAGGTGGGTGTGGGCGTTTTAACTTGCTGGGTTTGTGTGTTAATTAATTTCTGACTGGAATCATTTGTATGGAGGTTGTGGCACCTCCCCCAGAGATCACGTCAACTCCCCCTTTTTAATGGTGGATCTCATATTGCTGCAGATAAGGAATCTATTATGGTTCTTCCCCCTCATACAGAGGTATAGGGAACAAATGCAGTGTAGTGTAGGACTTGCACTTATTATGGTTTACCTTGACGATTTGGTGTGCAGGCTTATGATGCTTGGGCCAAAATATCTAACTAAAAAAAACTTATTTTATTATTATTAGTATTAGCATTATTATTAGTACTGAAGCATTATTTCTTGTAATTATTACCATGTATGTTTTGTCATGGATGTAGCACTGGGCACCCCCTGTCCTTTGCTATATTCATGTGCCACAGCCCAGTGGCACTCTATGTGGCATTACATATAGTCAAGATTAGGTGGGTGTGGGCGTTTTAACTTGCTGGGTTTGTGTGTTAATTAATTTCTGACTGGAATCATTTGTATGGAGGTTGTGGCACCTCCCCCAGAGCTCATGTCACCTCCCCCTTTTTAATGGTGGATCTCATATTGCTGCAGGTAAGGAATCTATTATGGTTCTTCTCCCTCATACAGAGGTATAGGGAACAAATGCAGTGTAGTGTAGGACTTGCACTTATTATGGTTTACCTTGACGATTTGGTGTGCAGGCTTATGATGCTTTGGCCAAAATATCTAACTAAAAAAACATATTTTATTATTATTAGCATTATTATTAGTACTGAAGCATTATTTCTTGTAATTATTACCATGTATATTTTGTAATTTGGATGTAGCACTGGGCACCCCCTGTCGTTTGCTAAATTTAATAAGGAATCATTTAATTTCCATTTGTATGGATTGTTTTTAACAAAGGGCAGCGAGAGGGTCAAGTTGACAGGCATGGTCTTATCAAGTTATTGGGCCTATGTTTGACAGGGAGAATGCCTGAAGAATAAAGTATAGTACCACTGACCCCCCGAGGGGGGTGGGGGGGGATCCTTTTGCACAGTAACTGGGTCACAATATGTGCACAGCCTGTGTTACTGGTATTTTGGATAAGTATCTCATATAATTGAGGCATGGATTTGAGGAGGATGGGAGAAGGGGGTAGGAGAATAGGGGAGTAGAAGAGTAAGGATTGAGTAGGGAAGCATGAGGTGTGATTTAATAGGATATTCTGCACATTGAGTTATACAGATCATGTAAGAATACATACTGTACCAATTCTACATGACTTGCTTACATTTCGGTTAGGAACATAGTAGTGCTTATAAACATAGTTATTATTTCTTATTGGTATCTTGGGAGATACACTTTGTACCTTATAGTATAGCTATACCCTTTATTTTTATACCTCTAGGTTTTCTGCCCAAACTTGGTGTTGAAGGACAGGGTCGATTTGGTCCTGCATTTTCCATCGCAAGGTGGGGAGGGGGGAGGGAGGGATTGGGGTTGGTGAGTAGGGGGGAGGGTGAAAGTGAGGGAAGTGGGTGAGAGAGTAAGGTGGTGGAAGCCTTATTGCCTAGGGGGGAGGGGAGGGAGAGTGGGATGTGGGGGAGAGGATAGGGGGGATATGGAAACTAGGGGTAGTGGGGGGAGGAGAGGAGGGGGAAAGGTGAGTGGGGAAGGTTCTACATATTGAGTCATTTAAATCTTTTGGTACCACATCCAAACATTGCTTGAGTTGCTTGCATTTATTTTGTAACACTTTATGGACTGGTGTACACTTGTTCACTCTGTCTCTAAGCAACCATATTTTGCGTTTCAGCTAGGTTGTGCAATACTCCTATCTGTTCATTGGGAAGTTTTTCAGCTAGGTAGGGGGAAAAGTGGGGGGAAGTAAGGGAAACGGGTCAGTAGTAAATGCTATTTAGGAATATACCGTTTTCACATAGAGGGATTAGAACACAAGTTATGACAGATTATTTTCAGGGGGGAGGGTGGAGGTGGGTGAGGGGGAGACAGGGGACTGGGTATGCTTAACTTAAAGGCTAGAAGGCGGGGATCTAGGAAGCAATTTAATTATCTCAGGAGCTTATAAAGCTTTAATGTGTTCACATTCAAACCTGCTGCCGCTGAGTATTTGTAGGAGTGCCTATTATATCACCCGGTTCCACCTCAATTTCTTGGAAGTCTTCCGGTAGAGTTAATTGAGTGGAGGGGCAGACCCCAAACTCATTTCCTGGCTCAAAGACCATCCTCCCAGCAGGGCTTTGTGGGCTAATTGGTTTGTGATGGCGGGGTGGGGGGGGGGCTGTGGTGTGCAAAACTAGCCTGATTGTTTGTGGTTGATCGGCATCCACAGTGGGGGGGGGTGAAGGGGGGAGGAAAACGGCCATGGGTTAAAGGGGGTCGGGAAGCTCTACATGGTGTGTTCTCCTGAACCGGAAAAACTGCTTCTTGTCATTTTGTAGGACCGGGAACGTTGCTAGAGATCCACAGAGGTCTCGTTGAATTGATTATCCTTCATCCCGCTGGATGTCCGGAGAGTATCCCTGGTCGGAATCGCTCCATCATGCACTGATAGGGCTGACCTCTTGTTGAGCCTCTTCAAAGGATCACAATCTCCCGGTGTGCTCACGAGTATAGGAACATAGAGGGGGGTGGAGGGTAGTGTGAGGCAGGTCTTTAAGAACTAATGGTAAGGGAGAGGGGAGGAGGTGGTTAGCGAGAGGGGTTCAGGGATATGGATTGGCTAGTAAGAGGATAACTCAGGGTGATTTGGGGGAGGGAGAACTGGAGCGTGAGGGGGGGAAATGGGTAATTGAGGAGGGGGGTAATGGGTGATTGGGGGGGTAACGGGAGACTGGGGAGTGGGTGGGGGTGGGGGTGGTGGTTCCTCTCTGGTAGCTGTACCACCATTGCTCTGTTCCCTCTCGCCGGAAGGCCTGGGTCGGGTGTTCTCTCTTTTTTTGTAGATCTGTGGAAGAGGTGATCAGCAGCATTTTTGCCTGCATCTGTGGGAGCTAACTATAGGAGCTGCTCAGGCCGGTTGGTTCTTCTTTCGTGCACGAGTAGTTGTCTGCATCTAGATGGGGAGCTCAAAGGTCGTGAGCTCTCTAAGTCCTTCTCCAGGCCTGAGATAAATAAATACATTAAGAAAACTGCTTATAATCAACACAACAAGAAAACTGCTTATAACAAGGTTGGGAAACAGGAACAGGATGAAATTCACCCGAGCTTGACTTGAAGTTCAGGGTAGCATCATTTAAGAAATCCTCCACTAATTTTCTTCCAACAGGTGTTAAACATTGTTTTCAGTCTCCTGGATTGGTACTTTTTTGACTGGCCAGATGTTCAGATGCTCTTGTCAGTCCTGGCGTGCTGGAAGGCATTTGGTCCTCTTAAGATTCTTTTTGCTTTTCTGGTATATGTAGGCCAATGGACGTAAGGAACAATTTTGTTTCTTCCGGACGAGATATAGATTAAAATTTCCCGTTTTTTTGCACGATAGTTTAAACGGGAAACCCCATCTGTATTTTATGTTGTTATCTTTCAAGAGCTGGATGAGGGGCCTCATTTCACGGTGTCTTTCAATAGTGACTTTAGACAAGTCACTAAATATCTGTAAGGATTCCTTTTCATATTGTAGGTCCTTTATAACTCTGCTTCAAACATTATTTGCTCTTTAATGGTGTATGAGTTGAGTCTCACAATAACATCCCTTCTTCTCCTGGGGTCCTCTGACCTGGGGCCTACTGTAGCTCCCTGGTAGCACAGTCCATTTCCAGCTCTTGGGTGCTCAGGTCCAGTACCAGGAGGCGGAATAGCTTGCACAGATATGGGCACAGAGATTCAGTTGAGATAGTCTCTGGTATATTCCTGATCTGCAAATTCTGTCTGCGTTCCTGATTTTCCTGGTCCTCCAGGCAGACTTTCAGTGTGTTGATCTCATGTACCAGTCTATTTATTTCATCTTCTGACGATGATTGTGTTTGGAGGATTTCCTCCATTTTGCGTTCTATGTAATCTGTTCTTTCAGACAGGCTGTTAATATCAGCCCTAAGGCCATTTATAGCTGCACCCAGGTCTTCCTGGAAGCTCTGCCTCATCCGCGTCAAGAGCTTCTCCATATATTCTACAGATAGCTCTCTGCACACTGTGCTGTCCTGCGGAGCATGCGGCTGCACGCGGGGGAGCTCCGAAGGCGCGCAGGCTGCGGCATCTTGTGAGTCCTGGCTAGGCTCTGCAGCATGCCGCATTGTTGAAAAGAACTGTGTCTTTTTTGTTCTCCCAGCCATTGCTGATCCCTTGGTAAGTGTTTTTTGTTTTCCTAACGGGTGTTAAGGTTTTCTGCAGAAAATGGGCTTTCTACTTTAATTTAGTTGGAGGGTCTCATTAGCTCCCCTCCTAGGCGGCACCAGAAGCCTCTCCATTTAGAACACTTTTAGTGAAGTATAGTCATTCAATATCACAGGTAGCTGCATGTATTTTTTGGCTATTAAATGAGTATTGTATAGTGGAGAAGGTAAGTAAAGCTTCTTCAGCAGGACCCTAACCAGGGTCTTGTTGCTTCTTTATTTATTTTTATTTGTTTTGGGGGGGAGGGGGTTAAACCTCAATCTCTCTCCCCTTTGGTCAGCAGCTGCTCCTCACTTTTCACTCCTTGTCTCACAGGTGGGTGGTCTGATCCTGCCTGCCATGTCTCTAACTGGCAACAGGTCTCTTAATGCTGGAAAAAAGGTTGAGTGGGCTGATCTGATCTGGCCTGTCACTTTACTTCTGCTGTCGTATTTTTTAATGGGTTATAGGAGCTGGGTGTTCTGATCTGGCCTGTCTCTTTAAATGGTAGGAGCTCAGATACTACTGCCACATACAGTCTGTTTGTATTTTGTACAATATTTATTGTTGTTAATGTTTGTAGGATTCCCTGCTTAGTTGTACAGTGCTTTAGTCGCTCTCCCTTCTGCAGGGCCTCTTATTCTCCCACCCTCTCCTCATGCCTCCCTCCTCCTCAATCGTGTTACCGGGACTCCGGCAGGCACCGCTCCCTTCTGTCCTTTTCTATTTTTATGTATTTATTTATTTACTTATTCAGAAAGTTCTTTTGTCAGTTTTTCTCCTCCTCTCCTCTTCCCTCTTCATAAGCTGGTGACGGTCACCTTGAATTTTTCAAAGGGGAAGGTGGAACGAGCAGCATCATAGCGTCCGCCCTTCCTATCAGAAGGAAGATTACTACACACCTCCTATCCAATCATTTTATTACTCATCACCAGGGCAATCCAAATAGTCTAAAGTTTACAGGGTTGGAGCACGTGCTGTCCCATTGGAGGGGGGGAGACAGGAACCTTGAACTAACAAAATGAAAGACCTTTTGGATATATAAATTAAAAACATTGGTACCCCAGGGACTTAATGTTGATATAGAGCTAGGGGTCATTTTATGAGATCTCTTTTGGTGATGGGCACTCATTCACAATCCGTTTCTCTCTATATATATTTTTTATTTTTTTTATTGTGATTGGTGTTGGTGATAACTCAATATAATGTTTTTTTTACTGTACTGTATGTTTTATCCCTCTGAAGACTGATATATTTCTTTGTGCTTTTCTGTTACATATCATCCTTGGAGGAAAAGAATACCCCAATCAACGTTATTTTAGACATTGATAGTGTAGCTAGATATGCGTAGTATTTCGTCATCACTTATTTTCTGTGAATAGGTGTTATCTTTTTATTTTTATTCTTCTATTTTATATCTTTTATTTTTTATTGTTTCGTGTATGTATTTGGGGGACATCATGATCTTACTAGATTTGACCACTTTGGTCATTTATATTGTAATGTATAAAAATTATGTATTTTATGCTATTTTAGTTTTAATGTGAGTATGGCACTTGAAATGTTTTTACTATGTTTGTAGTATATAAATTTAGCTTATCAAGAACAGTTGTGTCTTTTGCACTTTAAAGCCAAATAGGAGGGCTTTAGGTTACACGAGTGTGTATATATACACCACTACTGATGCTGTTGGGAGCCACTCCTGAGGAAGCTGTTAACCCATACGGCGTAATGCGTAGCTTGTGGCTCACTGCATGATCTGGAGAGAGGAGAGAGAATCATCTGTGGGCGTACACAGACGGACTAATTAGCGCGACCGGAAGTGACGTCGGAAGGTGACAACGGATGCAGAGACGATCAGTAGCTTGGTGGGACGTGGTAGCGGTGAGATCACGACTGATCGCATACAAACATAGCCTGTTATACCTTGCTTTTTGATCTGTTACACAGTGTAAGCCTCCATTTGTGAGTTAGTCCTATAAATGTATTTTTAAGTTGATCTGCACCATGGCTCTGTCTTTCTGTTTTTGAGATCCAAGGGACTACATGCATCACACCATCCAGATACAACATTGCCACTGTTTGGATTTCTGCTTATAATTCTTGCTCCATTGTGAGTAGCTAGGATTTCCCTATGAGAGATAAATTGGGTCTCGAGGGAATGGGGTACACTCAAAATATGAAGAAAAAACTGTTTGCATTCATATAACTCCTTCAATAATATTGATGATTCTCTTCAAAGACCTAACCCTGCAAGTGTACAGAATTATGACTTTGTGTCTTGTGGAGGTTAGTACCAGATTGTACTCCCACTCTATATGGAAAATGTATGAGTCTTGTATATCCTAGTACATATATGATACCTCCAAATGTGATCAAGACTGTTCTATGAACAAAGGTACTCACAATCAGATGAGTGTTGATAAGTTTCCAAACTTGCAGGGTGTTGGTCTGGGCGTGCAAAGCGCAGGATACATCCACAGGAACCAAACTTGGCACACAGCCAGAAAAAACACTGCACCACAAAAGTAATCAGCGGTGAATTAAAATGATTTATTCACTGATGATAATCACACTTACATGATTCACCTTTGCAGGCTTTATCAAAGTATGGCGATTGGTTACAAACACTAGGTTTATGTATGCTTTGCGAACCATGCCTTGCGCCGCATGCACAAACGTGATGACATCAGAGGTGTCATCGTGTCATTATTCAAACAACAAAAATCTTTATTTGACAAAAAAAATACAAAATATGGAAATGTATGTTTAAAAATGATAAAAAATAATGTGGAAACCCTTGAGTTCACCCAGTATAAAATAAAAAACAAAGAATTATCTCTAAACTAAGATTTTATGTTTATGAATAGGTAAACCCCTATACATGATCTGATCTTTAGATTCCTGAAAGGAATCTTGCAAATGCATAAATACATATGCCCACAATATAATAATCATAATAATAATAATAATAATAATACAAGAGAAAAAGAGAGATTCTGTGATGTTGAGTTGTGAACAATTTAAACCTACAATAGGAAATACAACACAACATTGTCCCTTTTATATTCAATATATATGGGTGTAGGATAGTAAATGCATGAGCAAATTGTTGTCAAGTACAAGGATTTTTCCTGACCAACCAATGAAAAATGTAATTGTTCTAATAACATAATAACCATTAACACACAATGTAATTTTAAGACTATAACTCATTAAGTCTTCGCTCAACTTAAAAACACAGTAAGGACTAATGAATTGCCCATGAAAAAGTCATGTCTGCCATAAACCTCACTATATGAAAATTAACAATGAGAAATATCTCGTAGGGAATGAATCAGACTAGACAATCCTCAATGGGCAAGGAGACTCAATGGACAATAGGACAAGATATGCAATAATAAATGGATAATTGTGTGGATGTCACAAACATGCATATGTGGGATAATCTAAGCCATACACTTTAATTCACCCTCTTTGGCTGATAACTTCTGTGGAGCCGTGTTTTTTTCTGGCTGTATGCCAAGTTTTGTTCCATTGTGAGTAGGAAATTTATAGTCCCCTTTATCTACACTTTTTATTATTATTGTTTTCTACAATATTGCACTATGTGAATTTTGTCTTTATTACATGGTTTTCATCACTGCTCCCCTGTGGTTTGAAGATTATTCGTTTGGCAAGACTTCTGAAAGTCTTTTTCAAGGGTTGAGTGGAGGTCCTCCCCTCTTTATTATATTATTCACTATTTTTTATATTAATACACTTTATTTGGTGGTGTAAATGTATTACGTTTGCACTTTATTTTTTCACTATCAATATATGATACAATAAGTTTCACTTGCCCTTATATCACTGCGTACGGGAGTATTTGAGTGCCATCCAGTGTTCTTTCTATTGTACTGCATGCTAATTGGTAATGTTAAGTAAAAGGTAAGATAAACATACTCACATGTGTAGTGTGACGGTAGGGGTAAATATTTCCACTGTTAATAAAGGTAAAGCCCTGCATTACCCCACCTGTCACTAATTCAGTAGTATGTAATATATATATATATATATATATATATATATATATATATATATATATATATATATATATATATATATGCAAATACAACTGTATGCTCATCTGCATGTCTTAGGCAGGTCTGCAACCCCGCCTTTCCCCATTATCACCCAGCATACAGCACTTCCACTGCAGCAAGGGATTCTGTGAAATGACATGCAAATGAGCACATAGTGTCACTTTTTGCCTCAAAAACCATTTTTAATAGTCATGCTATGTTGCTCTTTTAATGTTGCGTTTTTTTACCCACCAATCAGGGCCTGGGCACGTAGATAGCACCTGGCCCTGAATGTTTCTATGTTGTGTGTTAAGGGTATAATAATGTGGGGAAGGAGACCCCTAGCAGATTAGATGAGAACCAGAAGAGTTGCAGAAGTGTTGCTGTGACAGAGAGAAGCTGCAGTGTCCACTCCATTGCTGGTGTCTGTCTGGAGTCCTGTTCCAGAGGACATTGCAAGGAAGAGAGAACAGGGTAAGTCTCTGCAAGGAGGTCCCTGCAACTAGGTCTGCAGGGTATCCCCAGTTCCCCAGTTGGGTATGTGTATTGTTTATATGTCGGTTGTGGATACTTTTTCCAATAAATTAATTTTATAAAATCTTGTGTTTTAGTTTGGCAATATTGATCCCTGGTATTAGTCCTGGTCTCCCGTGACATGTAGTGCTTACCATCAACCACAGATTGAACAACATCTCATATAGTGGGATGAACACAGATCCAGTCACTACAGGTGCTGACCCTCACATGCGTTCTCCTCCCTTCCTCTCCCTGAGTGCCATGGTGGATGCCGCTACAAGCCATTGCATTTGCGCTCGCTTCTGGGTTGAGGCTTGATGATGTAATGTTGTCTAGGCAACACATAACTGCTTTACACATTTCACAGACGTTCTGTCCGCTTTCTCAGGAAATAATGGCATGAGTTTACAGTGCCAGGTAGGTATTAAATAGTCTGAGCTTAATTGCTTAATTGACTCATGCTGTGTTCTAAAACTCACAGGTATCTGCTATAGTCTGAGATACTGAGTTATTCCTCCGTGTTCTCCTCTATAGTCTGAGATTGATGTCACAATCTTAATTGGTATGAATAAGGCTATGGCCCAAGTCCTCGCTGTTGCACGCGTGTCTGGCAGCATGGCGGCACGTGCAGAGACTACAGCCACAATTGACTGTCTGTAGGGGAGATCCAGGTGAGCGTGGGGGGTGGAGCCATGAATGGGGGCGTGACCATGATGGGGCATATCTGCCCTGCCATTGGCTGCGCATGGCCACGTGACCACGTCATGGCACAGGAAGACAAAATTCTTGTCTTCCTGCCAGTGTACGCATCACAGAACTTTGAGCGCCACACAACCACTGGGGCCTGTCCCATAGAGGGATGTGGCACGCATGACATAGCGCACGCCGCCGTGACCACCGGGGACTCAGCCTAAGAAGATCAATGGAATTATCCAATACCACAATGACACAAAACACAATTATAAGAAACAAAAAATAAGAAGCAAAATGGATGACTAAACAGCATACAATCTTAGCCTATAGAGGTCACCTGCAATTCTTAGAGCACAGCATGAGTCAATTAAGCAATTAAGGAAGTACTATTTAAGACCTCCCTGGTATTGTATGCTCATGCCATTAACTCCTGTGGAAGCGGACAGAACGTCGATGAAACGCATAGAGCAATTATTTGGACTGAAAGTGATGGTCGGAGCTTATAGCAACTGAATCCGAGTTCAGCCCACTATACTGTATGAGGCGCTGTTCAATCTGTGCTTGATATTAAGCAATATACTTTTGAGTGTGTTTATAATAATAATAATAATAGCATGTTCTTGTATAGCGCTGCTAGTTTTACATAGCGCTTTACAGAGACATTTTGCAGGCCTTGGATTAATTGAGTAGACAGATACCAGTACTTCATTTCTTTCACCTATCAAAATGCAAAGGTAAAGTAAGTTTAGTTGTGAAGTTGAAAATGATTTGATGACAATAATGTTATTTTACATTGAGATGTGGAAGTTAATGGTGAATTTAGCATGAATTGCAATAGCAAATGTCTGCAGTTTTATAAAAGTTTAGATTGATGGTACAATTATGAGAACACGATCTGACTGAGGCGGATAATGCAGAAGCACTCTCTTTGCAACAGGAAAATGGATGGAAATAACAATGATATTATTTTTGAATTTGCAGTCTAACAGCTTGCTAATGTTTGCAGCCCTTTTATTAAACATCCCTAATATTAAAATGTATTAACAGGTCGGTAACTAACATGCCTTTTCAACAATACTCCAAACATTGACTAGTAAAAGCAGCACACTGTTAAAAAAAAGAAAATGTCTGTTGTATTGTAAATGTTAAAGTGATGACAGAAGAGAGCAGTGGAGCCGCAAGGAGAAATTACTCTGTACAGTAGTATTATATACAGTAGTTCAGTAAACTGACCCCTCATAGACTGTGACAAAAGTAAGTCATTTGCAAGTGTTGGAGTAGAACCTTGAGATTACATGTGCTTTCTGGGGCACAGCAGTTTTCCCTGTTGGTATATCTATATATTTTTTTTGTTTCTCTGTATGTTAGCACTATGGCTTTTTATAAATATAAATCCTAATGTAAGTATGTACATGATATGTTAGTCTAGAATAGCATTTATACACCATGCTTTGTTAATTTAGCAATTTAATCCTTTGCACATTTCTGCACATTTCTGCACTTTAAAGAACTTAGTAAAAAGTTATGTAAAGGTTAATGCTATTCTCAGTTTACTATTCTATTTTTGTTGGGTGTATCATTTTAAGTTGTACGTTTATTTCTTTGCCTTATAAATGTCTTCTAGAAAATGTTACACAGAAACAAGGATGCTACCAGTTGTGATTAGCTTCACTACCATTTGTTTGCAAATTGCTTAGACTGGTTAGAACAACATGTTCTGAAAGTCTGGAAACATTGTCCAAGTTACTGATTTGCGTAGTCAAAGATTTTCTGCTTTCAGTGCTTGTTCTGCCTCGGGTAAGATGGTCATCTTGGTTATCATGGACTCCAAGGCAACAGCATGAAAAGGCTGCTTTGAATTCCTCTCTAAATTTACCTGACAATGGAAAAAGTTTATTTTATTCATACATACATATTGCAATAAGTAGTAAAAATCAGTATAGTACTATAATATAATACAAAAATTCAGTCCATATGTTTTTACAAACATAAGGATAGATCCACAAAGCTCTGTTAAATCAAATCACCTAAATAGTTGAAGGACGTTAGATTCCCTGACTTTAATAGAGATCCAAAAAGCTAAATATATGATAAAACAATATCCATTAGGTCACTCATTTACATATGGCTAACAGCGTTAGCCAGCTCATGTAGGGATGATACCCAGCACTAGCTGGCAGTAATGCTAGCTCACATAGGCCATATGTAAGGAAGATGCAATTCAATATATACTTGACATCTGTTTTCCCAATTAAAAATAATGACAACACCTTGGAAGCCCCAGAGACCATGAAGGCATGTATTATGCAAACCTGCATGGTCACTAAAGTAGCCAAGGGATTAAAAGAAATACCTTAACTACCCGGTGTATGTCATAGCGGTACAACTACAGCAATATAGGAAGCCAAAGTGGCCCTCTTCAGAACCCTAGACAAGGCCCCCAAAAATTATTCTACCTGGCAGGTACCTTGACTTAAAAAAAACATAGCGTTAAGTCCTTCGCTAACTTTAATGAACTGATGAAGATATGTGTTGAGGTGGTCCTGAAGATACTGTTTCATTAAGTAACTAACAGAGCTTTGTTGATCTACCCGATAGAGTAGATACAAGGAAAAACAATGTACACCAATATATTTTCCTTTTGTTTTTTCTGAAGCGCAGAAGCGCTTTGTGTTATAGCATTATGTCACATATATTGTAAAGCGCTATGTACCTGGATGGCACTATATAAATTAAGATATACATATATATTGGATTACATTTATAGTCAAACATTTATTTAGACTTTTGGCCAATACGAAATTGAGATGTGTCAAGAAACATTAAGTCATATAACACATTTATACTAATTTCTTTCTGTTCTCTTAATCAAGTTCATATATAGTAACAGTACTATACCTTTCTAAATACTTTACATATTCATAAATGAGTAGATCTTCAGAAGTCCAATAGTTTTTAACATTATGTTCTCCCCATTTTACATATTGATATCTGCAATGTGTATCCCCACTGGGGATTTGCATTACGATACTATCATGTTAATGCTAAAAATATTGCATTAATACATTTTAACAGTTGTCTTACTTATGCTACACAAATCATATGTTAATGAGACATTTACCTAGGAAAGCGGATCCTCAAACTTCTGTTAAGGTTAGCGCATGAAAATAACGCAATGATTATTAGGTCAAGCAAAAAAGCTGGAGTTACCCTCAATCAGACCATGAGTATCACTGCATTATTTCTGAGAATAGACGCAAATGAATACTGTATATAGTACTGTGTATAGGACTTAACACAGTTGACACTATGTATAACAATTGTCATACAGTACTGTACATACAGTAGATATATATTAGGGATCATACAAATGTATGAAACACATCATAAATTATAGCAGGTTTTTTAGTGATTAAAGTAAATGAAGGATACAGTATTTTTGAATGACCAAATATGGTATATAATGTAGTAATTACTGTATTAAGTATTGGTGTACAAAAATGCATATCCCTACATACCTCAACAATAATAATTAATATTTAATTTGTATTAATGTACAATTAAAGTAAATGAAGGAATTACACTATAAATAAGGAAAAAGATAATACGTGCTACAATATGTTACATTTCTCAATATTATAACAAGATTTGCATTAGCTTTTGGAAATGCACATGACCAATGTGCATGTGCAGTGTATTGGTTAACGCACATCGGAGAACAGAAAATCCCTGTTAATAGTGATGCTAGCTTTACCAACGGATATTATTTTTGCAGCAAATTAGCTCTAAAGATACCCATTAAACTGAAGAAAATGAATTACTTTAACCGATATCAGAAACTACTGTAATTAGCACAAATTTGACAGACTTCTGAGGGTCTATCCCATAGAGGGGGCTCTATAGAATGTTTGCACTGATCCAGTTTCAGCAAAAAAATTGCATTTTGTTCTGTCTGAAACTTGACATATTTATAAAGTGTATTTCTACTTCAGAATTTGACACATATTGTGCTAGTAATCTGTGCTCATAAAAAGATGTACGTCACCTCTAAGGTGATGGAGAAAATCTGTACAGAAAACCATCAAGAAAGTAACACAAGTGGTGCCCTTTATAATACATAGACTTGTGCCAATGTAACTCCGCCCTAACTCCTCCTATAAATTCCTCATCACATCGCAGGCAGTCATACCCGAAAGTTGTACAACTAAGAGTAATTCATAGATACTGCCTGGCGTAGGTATATTTCAGAACGAGTTGCGACAAAATAAAGCTGTTATGTCAACATGTTTGCCTTTGATACAAAGAGCCTAGAAACATGATTTAGGCTGCAGAGGAAAGAAAACTGCATTCTCAATAAATCCAGGACTTTTTTGATTTAACATTAGACAGAAACCAGACATATTTGTTTGGTTATTTATTTTAAAAAAATGCTTTGTTTTAATATTATGATGCATAAAGTAAGATACTGTAAAGAAGACCACCCTTAATGTGGATATTCTGAACACATGATACATAAAGCTTGGCCCCCTGCATACGCACTTACTAGAACTCCTTCCTACTGTCTCTGTACGTTCTCCCTACCTACCAATTAGACTGTAAGCTCCTCGGGGCAGGGACTCCTCTTCCTTAATGTTACTTTTATGTCTAAAGCACTTATTACCATGCTCTGTTATTTATTTGATTACCACATGTATTACTACTGTGAAGCGCTATGTACATTAATGGCGCTATATAAATAAAGACATACAGTACAATACAATACAATGTGGTGCATGTGATGGACTGGTGTTTGTATGTTCACACAGTTTGGATCATGATTGAAGACTGGTGTACACCTCACTTGTTAGAAACTTATAATGCTTACTTGGTGATTATTTATTACATATTTTTCAATGTTTTTGTTGAATGTCTGCACATGTAAGAAAATAAAAAACTTACCACTGAGAAAGTTGTAAATGATGGGATTAGCTGCACTATTAGCATATACTAGCCAATGTGAAAATGTAAAGCAGGCATACACCATCTCCCTGTCATTTGTGTGGGCAAACATCCCAAAAACCCTGTAGAAACATAACATAACATGCAATTAGTATCATTTAAGAAGTTAGACATTTTGTCACATACATTGGGCCTCATGCAGAGAGCATCGTTATTTCAAAACTCGCCATTTTTTGTTCAATTTCCTTCAGAAAACGGCATAAAATGGCGAGTTGCGAAAAACGCGCCATTTTTTTATTTCTATGTTTAAAACTCGCCTCGCGGCTGGCGAGAACCTCCATCGCGCCATTTTTAAAACTCTCCGAATGCAGAGAGGTGCGAACGGCAAGTAGCGGCTGTTCGCGCCAAAAAAAGGCGCGATTCTCGCATTTTTGCCGCGCCACGAAAATATGGCAAGATGGCGCTCGCCGCCTATAGTAAAGGGGAAAAAAAAGGCGCGAATTTGTTTTTACACGTTTCTGAAGCGCGCATCTCGCCAATTTAAACTCGCCACACGCATCCATGTTAAACATAGCAGAATTCGCACTTTTCTGCATATGGAGAATAAAACTCTCCAAAAAAGCTACTTTTTATGAAATTCGCCATTTTTAAAATTCTATGCTCTCTGCATGAGGCCCATTATCTGAATTCTATATTCAGATCAACTGGAAGAAAAATGTTTCACTTTATTTACTGGCAATAATTTTTAAATATGCAATATCTGCACGAGGAATCAGGTTTTTCTGACACACTCTTGGTGGACTGTCCATAACCAACTATGTTATAGTTATAGTGTTAAACATTACTGTATGCAATTGTGCTACTTATGTGATTACACTGTTGTAATAAGCTACATTATCTGATTCTGGACATTTTTCAGTAGTCAAATGTCATCATTTCTTATGAAACAAGCCAAATATGCTGGAACATCTGATGGAAATGCTTTTGTACATTACTGTATAGTGTATAGTGTAAATACTGGTAGCAGATACAGACTTTAAACTGTGTGAATAAGGAGTGATTTTAAGGGGCCTATGCTAGTAGCCTTCATAACCCACTTATCGGCCATTTTTATCTGTTATTGGGCAAACACGCCTACAGCAATTCAGAAAGGCTCGATAAGTGTGCGGCATTTTCGGCTCTCGTCAAAAACACATCGCCAAGTGAGCCGCGATAAGCCACTTTTTGGTAGGTTTTGGTAGGTTTTGAAACTCGTGCAATTCTAGTAGCCTCAATTATCTTATTGAGGCTAATCGTGACTCAACAATGGCAATTTCCTTACAAATTACTCTTGCCAGAAAAAGTTGGCGTGAAGCTGGTGAGAAGCTTCAGAGGCGGCAGAGAGAGAGGGTCTTAGATAAAAAAAAAATGCATTTTTCCTGCATTTGTCCTGCATCGGATTAATGCCGGGGGTCTCCAGAGCTGAATACCAGCATCGAGGCCCCTGGCATGAATCAGATGCATGAAAACTGCATTTACAGGCAACTTCATTAACTTAACAGTTAACAGCTAAAACAATGAAGGCATTAACTACCAGTGCCCTGTTTATTGTAGGGGGGTGGGGGTTGCGGTTGTAGTTAAACCCTTCATTACCTTAGCGGTTAATACCGCTATGGTAATGAAGGAGTTAACTCCTCCAGCTACCCATCCGATAGGTATAAACACCCACCAAGGGCCAAATACCAACTTCATCCATCCACAATAAACATTCAAAATCACAACCTACTACCCACCTCCTCTATCCCCAACCCCACCCCCACCCTCAACACATACAGTACAGTAATGGGCAAAATTACTGTTATCCAGATATGGATAATAGCTAATTTGCCCATTCTAAATCAAACATTAGCCATCCAGTAGAAATAAAGTAAATAAAACTTCTACGTACCCGTGCCATCATGAAGTGTGTCCTCATCACATAATAAAAGAGTACAAGAAAGAATACAAGCTAATGGCCCCTAACCCCTTAATCACCTTTGCGATTAATAACCACTATAGTAATTAAGGAGTTAACCCATCCTCACCTGCTACCTACCGGGGAGGCCAAACCACCCACCCCGGCAGAAGTACCCCACCCTCTACCCATTGATTGGCACAGTGGCACATCATACCCATATAATATGGGCATGATAAGCCACTATAGCAGTCAATGGCCAACCAATTAAAACAATCATGAAAAAAGTGAGGCCCTCCTTTGATAACTACTAGTTAGTATAAGGGGTTAATAGCCTTAATGGGTTAATTTTGTAGGATCACTCTGGTTACTCTCCTCATTAGCAAAGTCCCGAACAGCAGGCCTGGATTAGGTAGGCAGTACAGAGTGACAGGATTTCACTCCCTCATGATTAGTGTATTTCCCACTTGCAGGTTCGCAGTTAACTCCTGATCTTATAAGTATAGGTGAAGAATGTAATTTGCAGTAAAGGGATACTGATCCATGAGAATATCGTGTGTGTCCAAACCAATTGTCTAACAGACACAGGGCATGACCGGCAGGCTGGCAGGCGGTTCCCCTCTCATATAACGAACGAACAAAGATAGGAAACTGGAACTGGAGGTAAAATGGCCATGGCAATTTATTTATACAGAAAACCTAAGAGGGGAAAATGCCACTCCCTGCCAGACTGTTCCTTTGACAGGAAGAGGGGGGGGGTTGGTCAGCATGGGACCACCCGGGGACCCTCAGAAACCCCCAGACACCAACAAAGTACCCCTGGACACCCACAGGGACCACCCAAGGACCCCTGGACACCCACGGGGACCACCTCAGAACCCACGGACACCCGCAGGGAACGTGGGGACCACATGAGAGCCCCCAGACACCCATGGGAGCACCTGAGGGCCCCAGGCACCCATGGGACAACCCAAAAGCCCCAAGACACCCATGGGGACTACCTGAGGGCCCCCAGACACCAATGGGGACCACCCAGGGACCCCCAGACACCCACAGGGACCATCTGGGGACCCCTTGGGGCCTCTGGACACCCGCGGGGACCACCTGGAGGCCTACAGACACCCACGGGTACCATCTGAGGACTCCCAGACACCCACAGTGACCACCCAGGGACCCCATTGGGGCACCCGGAAAACCGCAGGGACAACCTGGAGGCCCACGGACACCAGCGGGAACCCCCCAGGGACCCCTGCCGGCTTTAGCTTTGGTATCAATTGTGTATTGGTGTTTAGTACATATTGTAATATTTTTTGGGGTCAGATTTGTGAGTGATGGGCCAAGTTCCCGCTTTACTCACCACCTCTGCCCTCAATCAACCTCAATAAATGGTCACGTGACGTGGGATATTTAAATGCATAGAAGATACTGGCATGCCATAACGGGGCCTGTATCTCGGGAAGCAGGGGTCCCTGAACCTGAAATGAATGCGGTTCTGCTCCGGAGACCCCCTGCTACAATACACTAGTAATATCATTTAAATTAAAAAACATTAATTTCGGGCGAGATTTGTGCAGGGAGAGGTGGCTCGCTCTCTCTGCAGCAGAAAGAACTCACTGGGCGAGCCCTTTTCAGGGAGATGTTCATCACATCGTGGGCTACTCACCATTTTTGCAAATGTTGCTATCATTGGTATTCGGGGCTTTCTGCATAATGTGATAGCAACGCTGTCAAAAATGGCAATTTAAATAGCCTGGCGATTTTTTTTTTTATCGGTGCATAGTGCATAGGCCCTATGTTTTACATGTAATGTGTGTTAGATTAGGTAGGTAAGTGGCACCAAACCCTCATATGGTATTCAAAATAGCCAATCTATTAAAAATGTGCTAGGTGCATTTGCATATAAATTACATTTACTTTGCAAAATCAATAGAGTTGAATTAGCTGCTTCTCTGTTCATGTTTTTTGTGCAAATGAATGCATTTGAAAAGCATTTTAATGGTTAATAATATGATGTAGTAAGCATAGCATAACCCATTACAAAATGTGGCTATGTTATATTTGGTTAATTTGTCCAACCTGCAATTAGAGATGTGTGAACCTATCCCAGTTTGTTGCGCAAAACTTCCCCCAATATTTTAAAGACATCTGCAAATTTCTTGGAGGGAAGGCTACTACTTGATTTGCAGATTTAAAATGTAGTATTTCTCAATCTATTTCTGCAAAAATGTGCTCAATTTGCAAAATGTGTCATAAATTTCAACACCTCTATATTCACGAAAGGTTGTCTATATTTGAAACAACATTTGCTTGCTGTATATTTGCCAACCGTTCTCCAAATTGGTTATGAAGGGTTTTTTCAGTAATTAGCAGTTAATTATTTCTGGCAATGTTGTATATCTTTATCCATTTTTTGTCAGCTGTGAATGTCTAGACATCAAATCTTTACTTTGTGTGAAGGGGTGAAGGGAGAAGGAGTGGCTCAGTGAGTAAAGACACTGTTTGACACTGAGATTGTTGCAGGGGAGCCTGGTTCAATTCCCGGTGTTGGCTCTTTGTGACCTTGGGCAAGTCACTTTATCTCCCTGTGCATCAGGCATCAAAAAAACATAGATTGTAAGCTCCACGGGCAGGGACCCGTGCCTGCAAAATGTCTCTGTAAAGCGCTGCGTATAACTAGCAGCACTATACAAGAACATACTATTATTATTATTATTAAGATTGTACCTACAATTCGATTCCAGAGTGTTGATTTTTTATTGCCCAATTAACTTTTAAGTAATTAAAATGGTTAGGTGTTTTGAAATATTTAAAGATAATGGGTATTTCTGGCTAATATGTTCTTTTTGTGTTCAAAACCCCCAGCTAGAAATATGTCTACATTTGGATGTTCACAGTTAATAATTTGTAGATACAGTATGCATAGATTGCAACTGGCTGATTAAGTCGTTGGTGGAGATGTAACAATGTAAAGAAAGTGAAAAGGTATGTATTTAGAGTTGATGCATTATTACATTTTCTACTTACATTTGCATCAAATTTGAGAGTGTGTTTTACATTTGCCGTAAATTGCTACCCAAAAAGTTTTATACAACCTCAGATCAGGGGGGCTTTTTTGGCTCAAATAAAAGATAAAAAGTGAAGCAAAAAGATTTAGTTAGATATATCTCACTTAAAATCTGTGCGTCATGTAATCTCTCTCCACCACCAACTATTGACATCTCCAATATTGTTAACTGACACACATGGCATAAAACTTGGAGCAAAAACCTGGCTATATCGATCATTTTTTAAAACACATTACCCCTTTTTCAACTCTGGTAAACCTTACCTTTTTAGAATATTGAGGATGCTAATTGGTAGGTAGCAAAGTGCAAAAACTAGTAGAACAACCATGAGCATACGGGCTGTTTTCCTTCTTGCGTGGATCTGTTTTATTTCTGCTGCCACAGCATTAATTCTTGGTTTAGATGTCTGTTGACCTTGACCCCGAGACTGGATTGGACATTGCAAATGCTTCCACTTTCTCTGAACTACTGATGAGGTTCCTGGAATCTGTAATATAGAGCAAACAATTAGTTAGGAGCTAGAAGAAAATCTCATAATAGAATAGTAAGCAAAAAGAACAGAATTAATTAATGATATATATATATATAATATATAAATGTATTTAGTTAATTCATTTACTATGCTAATTTTAAAGGTTACAGTAGGTCAAGATATATATTCACTGCACAACTGCTCATCAGTTAGAGAAGCTACATACTCTATGCATACAATGGTTGCCTGGGAGTAAATGGAGTAATATAGCAAGTTTGGGGCTTCAAGTACTGGGATAGTTTCGGTGGCCTCAGGTTTAAAATGAATTATTCTAAATCTATGACCCGCAACATAAATTTACTCAATGATGTGGAGAGGCACATATCATCACATTTCTAATGTATTTGGTAGTCCACCTCTCTACTTTATCTGAGTTTTGCTATCACTAATACATTCTCTATTTTATATAGTTCCAATTATCCACAGCTGATTAAGACTCTCAAAAAGGATTGAGTCCTGGAGTAAATATAATATTTCGTGGATTGGGAACATTTTATCCATCAAAATTTACTTCTTACCAAGAATTATGTATCTATGTAGAACACTCCCAATTCCCATTCCCAATAGCGAACTGAAAGATCTCCAGACTCGTATCTCCTGCTTCATATAAGGCAATACACATCCTAGAGTTAAGGCATCTACATTACAGAGGCCTATCGAGATGGGTGGATTGTCAATGTCTAACCTTTCTTAATATTATTACACTTCGTAGCTCAGCTAACTTTTATTATGGAATTCAAGCCGGGTACTAAGGGGAGGGTGGATATTGAACACAATGCATGTGAGCCATTGGAGATTAAATCGTTTCTGTGGCTTTCTAACACTAGCAGACTTTAGGGTGGGTTCTATTATCCAGTAATGCAACATTCCATATATTTGTGGAATCTACTTAAATGTAAACATAACCTGACAACAATAAACTCTGGAATGATTCCTTTCTTTGTTATCTAGAATTAGAACCAGTGATGAACACTGGAGTTTTCTCTGCCTGATCTGCTGGTGTCACCAGGATCAAGAATTTGATTACTAGTAATAGCATAATTTTGTTTCTTGCCCTACAGATAAATATTGGTCCACAGGATGTCAGACATTTAAAGCTATTTGGGCGGCTACCAGTAACCCCTTCTGAGGTAAGTATCTTGGAAAGCAGGGGAGCCCGGATGCGGAACATAATGTGATTAATCTTCAGAGAACCCCGGCATTAAACATATGTAAAACAAAATTGAAAATGTAGCTGAATGGAAATTAATAAATGGCTTCATTTTTTTAAGGAGGAATGTTCTACATTTCCTAGAGTCTAGGACCCATGGATTTCATATTTTAATGAGCCAGGATTTGGGTTGTCCACAGCCCTACTATAAACTCAAGGTCATCTTGCATATAGGAGGATCCCTTACCTGCTGTATTTGCTCACACTGAGTTGATGAATCGTGCTATGACCGCAATTTACCTCCCTAATCCCCCCATTTTTTTCTCCTTCTTGGTATTCAGAGACATGTAGATAATATGTGAAGGTTGTTTCACAATCTGTGTCTTTATTGCATATTATGTTCCCTCTACTATGGATTATATTTTCCCCTAATTGTTTCCCTCCATACCCTAAACATCTAAAAAAAGTTTGAGGCACCATAACTGCAAATAAATACATTTTAGTGTGTTTTGAAAGACTTGGATGGGATATAGAAGATTAATTAATATAATAGAGGTGCACTGGAAACAAATATTTTTTTTTTTTTAAGTATTGCAGCAGGGATGTACTTCAAAGCATTCATATAATAGGATAAGCACCACTGAAATATCATAAAACTTGAAATATCTCACCAAATCTTGTAAGAAGTTTGAGATGTTAGTGGGCATTGGGAGAGAGACATGCTGAGAGAGACACATGGAGTAGGGTTATACATTACTGTAGTGGTATATGTACGTGCTACTTGCAGTTGGATATTATTTCAATCTTCTCTTCTTTGTGTGGCCCAGATGTAATAGTGGTGATGGATGAAACAAATACACAAGCTGAGCTGCTAAATGGGAGAAATATGTCAAAGTATCTCACCTGGCGGCACCACAATTTTCGAAATATTTGTAAGTATGCTAGAATCATCAGACACAGTGGAACCATGTAGGTGATAAAAAAGAAGCAAATATGGTATACTTTGGAGTAGATTTCACCTGGAATGAGAGCAGAGAAGATCTAATGAAAAAAAAGTAAATTTACTGTACTTCGGAAAGTTAGTGAAATAAATATGACTGTGAGAAATTGTATCTAGTGTATACTCTGTGAATTTCCCAGTTGCTAATTATATTTATTGCATTTACAGTATTGAAGGCACCTGGTATTGCCGTATGTACTGTATAAACTTTGCCAGGGGTTCACAACTCCAGTTCTCAAGACACCCCAACAGATCAGGTTATCAGGATATCCCTGTTTCAGCACAGGTGACTTAATCAGGGATCCACATGTGCTGAAACAGGGATATCCTTAAATCCTGACCTGTTGGGGTGTCTTGAGGACTGGAGTTGAGAACCCTTGAGCTATGTTATTACATAAACATTGTGCAAGTATCTATCATGAGTGTTATTCACTAAATCAATACAACTAGCAGTGTGCAATATTGCATGCTAAACGGTGTCAAACTTGAGTAGATACCCTCCCAAAAGTATTTGTACAGACGTGCAAAATTGTCCAAAATGCATTCCCAAAAGTTTAAAAGTTTTCTCCAACCCCCAGTTTGTTTCCCTGCTTAAACATAAGCTTTCAGGGAAATATCACCATGCAGGGAGTGAAACATGGCGTGTGTGTCCTATTTGTAGTCTCAGCATTAAGCAAATCAAGCCATGTTAGAGGATTTCTCAAGCAAATCTAGTGATTTTAGAGCACTTTGAAAATACAGTGGCGGCCGCCTTTATCCTAATGCGGCCGTATCGGCGCAACTCTGATTACCGCGGGCAGATGCAGTATTTTTTTTTCCGGAATATGCTCCGGTATTGTGACACGATCGTAATATTGAATGCATGAACGTGAATGCGGTATGAATGCGGCATGAACGCGGTGAAGTGCGGTGAAGTGCGTGGCATTCGGAAAATATCCCCGAAAAAATTCGGAGATGTTGGAGAATAAAAGGGGCCGCGACAGTACGAACATTAAACGAAATTGTAATACACATAGACTTAATCGAAAAAAAGAATTGTGACTATAGCGCTAAAGTATAAACACCTACTTAGTGATACAAACAGTAAAAAATATCCTTTAAATAAAGGTAGGCTGCCTAGTACCTACTGTCTAGAACCAACAGAACACAACATGAAAAAAGAAAAAAAACCTGGCGCCAAATGTTCAAATGGTAAGTCCTGTGATCCTTAAAGAATCTGCACGAGTGCTTGACAGGCCATGAACCGAGAAAAAAGAAAACAAACACAAATCATAGCGTACAACTGCTGGGTAACTCAGTCTACCACTATACAACATACAACAATAAGACTCCTAGTGAACAAACTAAAAATAAAATTTATTATAAAATGACCTCTGTCATAAAAGACAGCATTGGAGCTGTAGAGGGCAGCTGGTCATCCGGAGATGGTAAAATCAAAACCCTACTTATGACAAGCAAGGTAATAACAAGAAGTGAAATAACAGTGTCCTCTTGGCGCAGGGGAATGTCCTGGCAGATTATAAACTCTGCTCCGCCGCTACTCTCGCCCGAAATCCCTTCTGTTGTGCACAAGGAATGTGCCAGTGGTGGAAGCAGTCTCTCCGGGGTTCACAAACCGACAGGAAGGGGAACCAGCCACACGTGTTGTCGGTTTGTGAACCCCGGAGAGACTGCTTCCACCACTGGCACGTTCCTTGTGCACCACGGAAGGGATTCGGGAGAGAGTACCGGCGGAGCAGAGTTTATACTCTGCCAGGACATTCCCCTGCGCCGAGAGGACACTGTTATTTCACCGCTTGTTATTACGTTGCTTGTCGTAAGTAGGGTTTTGATTTTACCATCTCCGGATGACCAGCTGCCCTCTACTGCTCCAATGCTGTCTTTTATGACAGAGTTCATTTTATAATAATTTTATTTTTAGTTTGTTCACTAGGAGTCTTATTGTTGTACTGTATGTTGTATAGTGGTAGACTGAGTTACCCAGCAGTTGTACGCTATGATTTGTGTTTGTTTTCTTTTTTCTCGTTTCATGGCCTGTCAAGCACTCGTGCAGATTCTTTGAGGATCACAGGACTTACCATTTGAACATTTGGCGCCAGGTTTTTTTCTTTTTACACATAGACAATGCTTAGTGAAATGCTTGGCTACTCAGTTGCACCTTGTTTCTCAACTCAAAAAGGGGTAGATTGTGCACTGGTTTGCCAACTCATGCAAACGATTTGCACATATCTAATTTTCACGAAGGACTAGGTCCACAAAACTCAATTAAATCATGGCTCATAAGGGAAGATCAACTAAAAGAGGAATGGACGTTATTTTTCCTGAGGTTAATGCATTAATAATGGCAAAAAGTGCAAAAGACAGAGCCATATTCATAAAAGAAGAATACCATTGAAAGGAATTTTTCCTTCAATAAATCTGGTGTAATTCTTTGACACAGACTTTGCCCTAGGTTTGCAGCTGTGCGACTGTAATAAATAACTCCCTATGTATGTCTACGCATTACTCCTTTGAAGGACCCTGAAGTAGGGATTTTGCAGTTGGAGAGAGGGAAATGGATGTGGAGGGGAGAGGACATGAGGGATAGGGAGAGAGAATACCCACTGACTTTTATATAGCTCCCAAAACATGTGGAAAGATGCATGTGAATACAGCTGAGATACTTGGGAAATAGACCAATGTGAATATGCAAAGTATATTCACATTATTTCAATGATAATTTTTCCCAGGTACTGTTTCTCTCTCTCGTTCTCTATCTCTTTGGGGTCTATTCTAGTAGCTTCGAAATGTGACTTAACATGTCTAAAGTACACTTTAGAAGCAAATTTGCATGTTTTGCTATTCTGTATGTTCAAATGTTCAAACCATGTGAAAAAGGCATTTTTAGACGCGTTTTCATTCTAGCATTGTAAATCCGGGAGGAATGCTCAAAATCGCATTTGTTGCAATCTCGCTGTATTCTAGTAGCTCAGAAAACTGCAAAAGGCAAAATCATATCTAAACAACTCACATTTTTTTCTCACTACCTCAACGCAGGCAAGATAGGAATTGTGGCAGAGGATGAGGGTTATTTTATATGGTAGTGCTTATTGACCTGTGAAGTCGACGATCACATGAACAGATAGCTCACTGGTCCGAACATTGCTAACATCTGAAGTTCACCAAAGAGCACATAGATGATCCACAATACTTCTGAAACAATGTTCTCTGGACAGACGAGTCAAAAGTAGAACGTTATGGCCTCAATGAGAAACGTTATCTTTGGCGAAAACCAAAACTGCGTTCGAACAGAAGAGCCTCATCCCAACCATCAAGCATGGTGGTGGGAGAGTGATGGTTTGGGCTGCTTTGCAGCCTCAGGACCTGGCCAGCTTGCCATCATTGACACAACTATAAATTCTGCATTATATCAGAAGAGGATAATGTCAAGCCATCCATTTGTGAGCTGAAGTTGAAGTGAAAGTGGGTCATGCAGCAAGACAGTGATCCTAAACATACAAACAGATCTATAAATGAACAAACGCAGAAGAATAAATTCTGAGTTTTAGATTGGCCTAGTCAAAGTCTGGACCTAAACCCCATCAAAATGTTGTGACAGGACCTGAAAGCAAGCTGTCATGCAAGGAAGCCCTCAAATGGCACTGAGTTGAAGCATTTCTGTAAGGAGGAATGAGCCAAAATCTCTCAAAACTGATGTGGGAGACTGACTAGCAGTAACAGGAAATGCTTAGTTGAAGTTATTGCTGCTAAATGGGTACTGAATCTAACGATTCACACACTTTTTCACACATGGATATTGAATGTTGAATCATGTGTGAATAAATATTTTTTTGAAAAAGTTTTTGTATAATTTGTGTGAAATATGTGAAATATGAGAAAGTGGTTCACAAACTTTTTCTTACCACTGTATGTAGCAAAGCCATTGATAGTCAGGACGTTGTGCTTCCCATAGGCGTTCAGGGTGCTGAATCTTGAGTAGCCTTGTGGGCTCGCAACAAGTGGTAAAACCTCCTGGCGTGTACTGTATATGGTAAAGGCTCTCGGATTATCTGGCCCTGTGGTTGGCCCTCATATATTCAGTGAGAGAGTGGAGAAGGAGTGAGGCATCCTTCCACCTCCCGAGAGCCAACTGCACCTTCATATTTCCATTTCTGTACGGGATACTTTCCAGAAACTAAGCTTGTTCCTTGGTGTGGATAACCAGTATCAATGGGTCCACTGACTCTGTGGTGCCAGAGGACTCCCCATCACTGAGCCCCTTTTCCCTGGGATCCTCTGATCTGAAGGATCTCAAAACTCATGCCCTCCCTGCAGGAGTTAATCTCCTCAGCCTTATGATCCCCCTTTGGTATTTTCAGGGGGAGCTCCATCGTAAACTCTACTTGTGACCCTAGGGTAGATCTTTCATGGATAGATGGTGGTGGTTGGGTGAGGTAGTGGCCCCCTGAGTTAATTTGGGGGTCACAAAAGCATGCAGTGCCTTCACCACTTCCTCCAACACCACAGATGGTATATTTCAGGGGTCTGCAGTACTCTTGGGAGGCTTCTACTCAGTAAGGCCCCCATCGGGAGGGTCCCGCCCAGCCATTATGTTCTGCAGATAGCCCAACTTGGACTCCCCAAAAAGAGGACCCACCTCAGATGCCTCCCTGATATAATTTGGGTGGCTCGTCACAACACCCTTCATATCCACTTCTCCCGCTCTATCCCTCATACCCCCAACCATTCCCATAATCCCTCTACCAGAGTCATCCATGGGGGTCAGTCCTAGTTAATCAACCTCCTCTGGTGACATGAGATAGCACATCTGGGAGGGGATCTTGAATGAACCCCGGGTCCCTGAGGACAGCTGCATCTGGTGCAGTAGATGTCCCGGGGGACTATTTTTCATTTGAGAGGGGTAGTTGAAGGCACCCCAATATCCCTGTCCAGGAGCAGGGAATCATGCTGTATATCACTCTTACCCCTCTCCCCATCCCCAATGGACACCTGGGATACCTCCATTTCCCCTCCCACTACTTCCAGATCCCCTGACCTATGGCCTCACCCCCTTGGGATCTAAAGTGGGTTCTGGCCCAGGCTGGTTTATCTTAACCATTGCCCTCATGAAAATACCCCCTGTGCAGAACAGATGGCTTGTTCCATGTTGGACTCTTTAGAAGGTGAACCCTCCTCATCCTTAATGTTCACCCTCCTTGTCCTTAGCCACTTTCCTATGGGTTTTAAACTTTCCCTTCCTGGAGGGTGATTTCCCAGGAGAGGGTTCTACTGTCTCCCCAGCTGGAATCTCCTCCCGCTCCCCCGCACTGTATAAGGTGTTTATATTGGTTGTAGAGTGTGTTTGGGGGTAGACAGCAACAACAGAAGGTGGCTGTAACATTGTGACCTTTTTCTATTCTCCCCATTTTTTGGGGGGTGTAGAACTTGCCTCCAGAGCAGGAATGGGGACCTCTCCAACAGCCTGAGGGGAGACTTGAGACCTTGAGGTCCCCCCTACCTGCTGTGGTGGGCTCAACAGGAGGGTGTTTTTGCAAAGAGAGGAGCAGGTGCAGAAGCTTGGGTAGATCTTTTATTTCCCTTTGGGACAGCTCTTACGATCATGCACCAGCTCCTTGCACAGATAGCATCTAACCTCCTCTGTGCCATAGAACACCCTGTATACAATAGGGGACCCCAAAAGAACCCTCCACAGACTGTGCGCTCCCTGGCAGCAGCAGTTGTGTCTGCTGCCTAAATGAGAGCACATGCCTCAGCGCCCTATCCAAGAATAGTTTTTTTTTTAAGCAATTGTTTTGGAGCTTTTTACATGTGCTCCCAAAAATGGAGAAGGAGGAGGACTTCCTAACTTTAGTATCTCCAGTTGTATATACAGTATAGCCCCTCCAAATAAATTAGGGAGAGATGCTTGTGCTGAAAAAGTAACATACCTCAGGTACCCTGGGAGATATGCTAATGTCTATGCCGCTCATGTTACCGGTGGAGGAGGATGAAATAGGTCTTACCAACATGAATGACTATGGGAATAGGATTAAGGGAATAGTTGGGTGTATGAGGGATGGAAGTGGATATGAAGTGGGGTGTTGTGCGAGTGCCCCAAATTATATCAGGGAAGTGTCTGAGAGGTGCCCGCTTTCTGTGGGGAGTCTCAGTTGGGCTCTCTACAGGCAGCACCTGCTGGGCTTGACCCTCCCCATGGGGTGCTCACTGAGGAGAACCCTCCCAAGAGTGCTGCAGACCCCTGCGATATCCCATCTGCCCAGGTGGCGTTAGATGATGGAGTGAAGGAGTGAAGGCACTGCATGCTTCTATGGCTGCCAAAGTCACTCAGGGGGTCCCTGGATCAACATCCTAACAATTCTTACTTATTTGGTATATCCCTGTATACTATTCCTTGAACAATCTATTGTATCTGCCATCACAGTCTCCATGGGTAATGAATTTCACATTTTAATTGACCTTACTGTAAAGAACCCTTTCCTTTGTTGCTGGTGAAATCTCCTTTCCTCCACCCTTTAAGGGATGTGTCCTTTGTACTGCCCTTGGGATGAATAGTTCTTTTGAAAGCTCCTACTACGGTCCCCAAATATATTTGTATATAGTTATCACATACCCTCTTAGATGCCCTTTTTCTAATGTAAATAAATCTAATTTAGCTAGCCTCTCCTCATAAGTTAGGATTGTCCATCCACTTTATTAATTTGGTGGCTTGCACTCTCTAAAGTTCCAACCCAACTCTAGAGGCTGAAGCCAACTGGCATCTGGAGTGGTGATGCAGGACCTTCTTCAACCACCTCATGGCATCATCAAGTGGGGTGGTAACCCTATTCTCAGAGTCCTTTCATCTAGAGCTGCTGTATGCCAAAGCTGTTGTTCACTGCATATCAGGGTCCGGCACGAGGACTGCATGTTCAATTTATGGAAGATGTATGCTCCTGCCACCGGACCCTTGAGAATGCAGTTCCCTCGACAAATGCTGGCACCGTTCTCTGACCACAATTGCGAGTCTTTGAAGGTGGCACTACTACCATTAGTGCTCTCGGCTGCCAATTGGCACTTTAACAATACTGCACACGAGAAAAAGAGGGGAATCCATAAACATGTCACTAGCTTACTGGCAGAGGACTGGCAGAGAACCCTCTAATGGACCCAGAGAGGACATCTTGGAAAGAAACCGGAGGTTCTACATAGACCATCAAACCGAACGCATGCAGGGTCTTGTGGGAGGGGCTTCCCATGTTCAGCGAGGATAGAAGGGAGCGGCTTGAGTTACTATTGACTCTGATTGAGCTCTCTGAATCTGAAGCCGGCCTTCTCATGTCCATGGAAAAACGCCTGGGCTAGATGGGTTTACTGTGACGTTCTTTCACTTTTTCTAGAAAACGCTGGGACCTGATTTCACTGAGGTCCTGGCAGATAGCTCTCAATACCGGTGAGATGATACTTTCGTGTCAGCGATGTCACGCCTGCATGCCCGCAGACCTGGCTAGACCCCAGTACTGAGGTGGGAATGGTATGATACCACACACCCACAGCAGTGGGAGCAAGCCCGGAGTGTGGTATAGCGGTGCTGGGCCTGTAGAAAGAGCTGTTAGCATATACTTGCAATGCTGGGGATTATCCGAGAGAATAGTCGTGTCCGTGTGCCAGATCCAGGAGTCCAGAGGTTAACGTAGTAGAGGGCGTAGCAGTGTTCACAGGGATACCAGATAGCAGAGTAGTCCAGGACGTGCAGGGGTCAAAACAGGGAGATCCAATAAATCACAGGAGCAGGATACAGGGAGTACACGGAGAGAGCAAAGCATAGGTCAGGTACACACAGGGAAACAGGAACTATGCAGAGCGGGGAAGAAGTGGACAGACAGGGATTATAAAGGAGGAGTTACCAATGGGAGAGAGGGGAGGAGTAGAGTGAGAAGTGGGAGAAGACAAGGATAGGACAGGAAGAGAAGAGGAGGAGACAAAAGGGGCGGACAGGGGAAAGGCCTGAAGGGATTTGGAGGCGGAGACCTGGGAAACAGGACAAGAGGAACCTGTGTGTGCGCCCTCTGTAAGGTAGGAGTGCTCGTGCACTGGTTGCAACCCAGCAAGGGATCGCATGGAGCAAGGAAAGACCGCAGGGGGCGGACGGAGTTCAACGAAGGGGAACATGCGCGCGACATTAGACTCCGCGATGGCGTACAGCGGCATATCGGAGGAGACAGGTGAGTCAGGGAGTGCCGTGGCAGAGCGTGTGCGCGTGCCATCCGAGGATTGGGGAAGTGCACGCACCGGACGCGTCACCAGGCGCGCAGAGCGCCGCGCCGTGGGCACCACGCCAGGAGGAGGCAATGGGTCAGGTGGCGTTACAGGAACAGGTAATGCCGTGACCGCAGGAGCAAGGGAGCGGGGAGGGTTAGAGCCGGGGCACAGGGAACGTGTGGGTACATGGGACCTACGGGGAACGCGCTGCGGCAATGGGAGAAGGGCAGAGGGAGTCACAGGAGATGGGAGAGAGGTACACAAGCGTACACAGGTACTCCTGAGTCGTCACAAGCGAACAGTACTGTCTCTGGTGCCAAAGAAGAGATATCTCTGTCAAATCTCTAACTGGCGACCAGTTTTGCTGCTCAACACGGACTATAAGATCATAGCCAAAGCATTCTCGCTATGGTTCAAGTCCGTGCTGGCAGAGGTGATTCACCCCAACCAGTCCTATATTGTATCGGGCCGGACCATTCATGATAATATCTTTCTGGTCTGGGACCTGCTGCACTATGTACAGAGGATTGGTCTGTCACTCACTTTCCTGTGGTTAGGAGAAGGCCTTTGATAGGGTGGATCACCGATATCTCATACAGAGGCATTCATCTTTGGCCTTCTCCTGATGCTGTACATCTCTGCAGAGTGTCTGGTAAAGATTAATTGGTCCCTGACAACACCTTTTGATGTTTTGTTGGGGAGTACATCAAGGATGCCACCTGTCCAGGCAACTGTATGCACTGGCCATCAAGTCCTTCATCTGCCTACTGAGGAAGAGGCTGGTGCTGAGAGAACCCGACATATGGGTAGTCCTGTCAGCCTATGCTGATGATGTGGTCCTCATGACCCAGGATCTAGTTGATCTGGAGTGGGCACAAGCATGCCAATAGGTCTATTTAGCATCCTCTTCAGCTCCGATCAACTGGTCCAAGTGTTCTAGCTTTTAGGTAGGTCCCTTACAGGTAGACTCCTTTCCCCCCACTTTTTCATTATATCTCAAGGGAGAAGTGATACTCTCAAGTATCTGGAAGTCTACCTGTCCACTGCTTAGAACCCGGCCCCAGAAAACTTTAGGGATCTTGAAGAATGGGTCATCGCTCATCTTGGGTCATGGGTGTATCTGTTAAAAATGCTCCCCCTCAGATGAAGGACTCTTGTGATCAAACAGCTTCTGTAGTGACCAGTCAGCTGTGGCACAGGCTGATAGCCATGGGTTTAACCCCTGAATTCGTCTGCAAGATCCAGTGGAAGATGCTAGACTTTCTCTGGATGGGGAAGAATTGGGTCTCTATGGATGTTGCATGCCTCCAATACCTGCAGAGATACCTATTCGTAGATCCATATCAGCAGTGGTGCCAGCTGGTGACCAGTCTTTTTTTCCAGCCTGCACGATATGGGGTATGACTGACAACTGTTTAGAATAAAGCCTGAGAGGTTATGTAGAGACCTCTCAGTGCTGCCGGCATACTATGGGACATACTAAGGGCCTGGAGCCAGGTCTCAGCGACCAGGAAAGGTGGTGGTGGGGGTTGATTTCCACACCGAGCCCCTGCTGCTTATTCTGGCAATGGGGGCTCGGATGTTGGATTCGCCATTTACAGTATCTGTCACTAACTAATCTTAGTGTGATTCCTGCATCCTTTGTACCAGTGAGTTAACTGTTCATGTGATTGACCGGTTTAGCCGGCCAATCAGCACTACCTGATTAAATAATCCTCCTCAAATATAAAATCGGGTTGGTTGTCATTTTTTATAGACATGGTTTAGAAAATGCAATTTACAATAGAGAATACAATTTTCACACATTCCATACTGAAACATTTCTGAACATGCCAAAAGGTGCGATGACAACTTCAAATCCACTAAAATATGCCCCTTTATCTTCTTCCAGCTCTTTTGTTTGCAGAATGTGGCCAGATGCATGATTCTTTATAATTGTTAATATATCATAATGAAGGCTAATGATTACTTACAATATACTGTATTAAATATGCGTTTGATTCCCATGGTATGTTTATTAGTTATTTGTTGAAGTCCTTATTGAAAGAGACTAATCTGTAAATTTACCAATTAATGTCTAGTAATTGTAACTGAAAAAAGTACAATTTTTTTCCCAATGATATTTGATTTTAATTAAATGTTTGGTACAGTGAAAAGTGTGTACTTACACATATGTGTTTCGTTTTACAGCATTTTCAAGTAAAAACCATAAATACAGTAGGAGCATTAAACATTACTTATTGATACATGTTCTGGCACCAACACAAAATTGCATGGGATGACTCTTGCATGTCAGAAAGTAATTATAAGTAATACATATGTGCAGTATAATATCACTATACCTAACCATGATTAGAAATTATTTTCACATGTATTTTCTGAAAGACAGCTACCACGAATTTCTTCACTAGAATACGAGTGTGACGACCTGTTTCATTTATATATAAGGGATTGGTGGGGAATGAATTAAGATTGAAAAAAAGTGAGCTTTGATGTATTTGACCATTTTCTGCTCTCTGCATCGATTGTAATAAGCATTATAATCACGAGTCTGACATCTTGGCAGAGTTTTAGCCAGAGAGGATTACACTACCTCAGAACACCTCAGGTTTGATTCAGAAAAACTGGCTAAAAATACAATACCATAATTATATGTGTCTGACAGCTCTTTTCTTACTCCTACTAACATGTCTAAATCACAAACTGGTCCACACGGTGACAAATGTATTACAAGGTATCCTGATACCTTGACATAGAAATGCAAAATGAAAATGGCTTTCTGAGCTACTTTTGCTCCATAATTGCTTTTATATATGGGGTCTATATATCAAAGTCTCCTACTGTAGATACAAAACTGAAACAAGCAAATCCCAGAGATTTGTAGAGGGTTTGTTTTCTGATAAATATGGTTTTGTTTTTAATCAGTTATGGTTCATTTAACAGGCCGAAAAGTTTGATAAATATACCCAATAGACGCCAAAACCTTCTTGTTTCAAGAATAATGTTATGTTTCCACTGTCCTCCCATGGAAATCATTAATTCTACATTGACATTGAGGAAATGATGTGCCCGATTCTGTTATATTTTTTAATTGATGTAAGAATCTCCAAAGTACAGCTATTCATTGTTGATCCCTCTAGCAATAAAACATCATTACTTTATATACAGTGGCAAATTGGCCACATAGTAAGTTAGTTATTCTACATTATGAAGTTTTGAGCAATAATAGTTGAATTTGCATGCATGAATTTTATATATTTCAGAATTGATGGTAGCAGATTCCCTGCTGACAAGTTACATCACACAGCTGCTGCCATTTATAGCTCTAATTACTTTAGTATATACTGTATTATCATAAAATACTGGAGCTATACAGTACATGTATGTTTCCTAATAAAATAATGTAATTATATATTTTTCTCTGAAAACACAATTGATAGAATTGCTGTGTAAATATATATATTGTTTGTTTAACTTTTAACATGTTATTTGCAATGTCTTTCACATTTTTTGAAAAAAATGTATAATTGTTAGTCAGATAATGTTCAATGATACAACACAGAGCAAAAGAAATGTACAGATGTAGCCAGCTTTATTGTACTTGCCGATAGTGCAGAATGTTGTGTTATAACTCAGAATATCACAATGTTTCTTTAATTTTCAATGGCAATGATAACGCAGACTATCACAGAATATCCACCATACTTCGACAGTGGTTGAAATAACCCTGGTTACATCTGTGCTACCTTTAACTTTTGTATTAAATAGGCACTGAGTAAAGAAATTGACACAATGTTCAACTTATTATTTTTTTTCAGTATTGAAGCTATTTTGTACATGTGTATGTGGAGTTATTTACTGAACATAATGTAGGTTTACAACTAAATACTTCCTCTAGAAAAAAGTAAGACATTAGTTTCTGGGGTGAAGTGCAGTATGATTATGAATTTTTAGCCAAGGAAAAGCACCATTTCCCTTTTAAACCATATTTATGATCAGAAATGTACTGTGATCAAAACAAATTATGATCAGAAATGCACTGTGAATTTAATATTGCAAGGAAATTAAAAAACTGCGACTAGTTGGAAGGCCATGGCCATTCAATATTCCTCTAAGACGTGACACTGAATGAAACGTGATAAACCACTGTGAAATATTCACACCTATGTGCAACGTTGGCGACATTCACTCCCCAAGGTAAATGGCAAAAATGGCAAACTTATAAATGAACCGGGATATCTTCACACATTTCAAGTTATGTATTATCCTAAGAGTGTAGAGGAAGATAACTCACGGCACTGCGGATTTTCAAAATAATTTATTCAGTCACATATCGATGTTTCAGCCGTCACAGTGGCCGTTTTCAAGTGTGACAGTCATACTAAGCACCAAAAAGTGTCTATCATTTATACCCCCAAATCAAAAGTCCCCAGGTGTCCCTGAAACGTTGATATTTGACTGAATAAATTAGTTTGAAAATCTGCTGTGCCCTGAATTATCTTCCTCTATTTAGACTTTGGACTATGGATAGGTATTCCCTAAACCAGGAGCACCGCTAACTGTATGTTTTCTTTATATATTTTTGTTGCGTAGCATAGATCCTATATTTTGCATTATCCTAAGAGAGAGCATAATCTCCTGAAAACAGAAAAGCACAAAGAAAGCAACATAAATACACAATGTAAAGAGCATAAATACAGCTCAACCCCCTTATAACACTGTGCTTGGGGTCCAAAGAATCACATAGCGTTATAAGCGGATCGCATTAGAAATGTATGCATTGTACAATAAAGTATTTAAGATACCAATAATTGTGTTGTAAAGTATTCATAAATACGAAAATTGGGAGCCATGCTTGCATCGCGTTATAAGCGGATTCGCGTTGTAACGGATCGCGTTATAACGGGGTTGAGCTGTATGAGGGAACAACGGAGCATGAAAATAAACAAAACTTAACACACAATATAAATAATTGCAAAAATGTGCTGCAAGAGTCCTAGATGTAAGATTTGGGGAACATGGATAGACTGCAGTCTTTACCTCCTGGTATACAAGAAGAGATGGACAACTCCGGGATTGAAGAATAACTGAGAAAGGTACTGTATTTTTTAAGCGAAACATGAGCACATTTAGTTTTTGATTATATACATTGTGGGTTGTGCTGCATTTCTTATGTAATTGTTTCTCATGTTTATATGTAAATGTTTATAATCTTACTGTATTTTTTATTTGCGATACCAATGTTGTTGCAGTCTTATTATACTAAACTAGTATTTTTGCCAAAGGCATAAGCCAACATTTCCTATGCGGTGCTATTTAATAGTACACTTTCTTGCCCCAAAAGATCCATTCAAAAGAGTGGGCTCTATGGTGTCTTCTGGTGATGGAAGGTGTGTTATGGCATAGTGCTGCTTAAGAAATGTAGCCCATAACTATAATCGGTGCAAATATTTGCGAAACAGTAAAGTGACAAACTGTCTTTGCAACAGTAGATCATCTTTGAAAACCACTTAAAATGTAAGTGAAATAAAAAATGTAAGCAAAGACCATTAGGGGGACAATACGTAGGCACAAGTTGAAAATAATACTCTCTTCTTCAACTTTGCTTCAAAAATTTATTGAATTATAAGATCCAGTGTGTCTGTTGTATGTGTGTAAGTACAGTATTTGTGTCAGCAAAACCATCTGTGTGTGAGTCTTTGCATATCAGATTGTTGGATCAATGAGTATAAGTGTCTTTCGCCAGTGTATTGTTAATTTGAGATTGTAATCAGCAGGCTTGAATTGGTAAATTAAATAACATTGGCATCAGATGGGTCCTGAACTAGAAAACTGGACAAGCATCACTGCATGACCAGGAGATGCTCAAAATCATGGGAGACTGGCTGAATCTCCCATGCCAATATGTCTGAGTGCAGCTGCAGGGAGAATTTGTTTTCTCTGCATCTATCAGTGTACAGTAAATACGGATATAGCAAGCTTTAGTTTACTTTCTGATAATGCAGAATATTGTGTTATAATACTTTCTGATAATGCAAAATATTGTGTTATAATGCAGAATATCACAATATATTCCACCATAATGTGACATAGGCTACAGGTGTCTCTCTTAGTCAGTTTTCATTTGCTTTTAAAAGTGTGTGTATGCATGCATGAGTGTATGTATCTATGAGAACATGCATGTATGAATATACTGAATGTACTGTGTCCAATTTTAAGCATGTCCGATTTATTTACTTACATTTCTGTCTGGCTTAACAAGGCCAATGCTAATTTTCACAATAAAAAAAAACATACATATATTTCTAAAATTTTAAAACACAGACAAATTATTCGGTTGTCATATCTGGCACCCCATTTCACTGAACTTTGTTTAAGTAATCCTGTGAATTATGGTTCACTTACCTTCCCAGCGCTCATCACAGACAGTGAATAAAATGGTTTTGTTGGTTAATTCTGGAAACACACTGCTGCACTCCATGACAATCGCCTGAGGAATCATTATTACGCAGGACACAATCCAAATAATTATAATGCTGGTTCGTGCTCTCTTGGCAGTACTTTTAAACATTAAAGGGTGACAAATTGCATACCATCTATCCAAGGCGATGCAGCTGAGTGTTAGCACAGATACAGAAACTGACACAGTCTAAGAACAAAACAAAAAATGAAAATAAAATAATTGCCTGTAAAAGCTTTCACTATACAGTATAATTGTGTTGCAACATAGTCATTTAAAACAGATGTCGTGTGTAAAACGGTAAAACAGAATTACTGTAAAGGTTAAACCATTTGCTTTTTTTTCTTTACTGAAATATACTAGAGCACATATTACTATTATGGAAGTAACATACAGTATCCCATTGCTTAAAGAGCAAGATGTGTATAAGAAAGTGGTGCTATGCTTTAAGAGCTTCTAGCTCTGAAAAACACCTTACGGCCCACTCAAGTGACTGGGTCATAAGGCATATTCCAGCACTGGAAGGTGTTCTGGCGTAGCGCTGCTGGTGAATATTTCCCTAAAGGAATTAGTAAAGTAGTCTATTTTCCTATAAGGCCCCTGTGGCACACCTGTCACTGCATTGCTTTTTATTAAAACAAGACAGAAATTCACAATTACATTTTCATATAGACGCAGCAGGACAAGGTAGTAATTTTTTTTTTTTTTTAAACATGAGATCTAATGTTTTTTAATAGTGGTTATTTCTGAACATATATATTTAGAATTTCAATTAATTGGTGATATTTTTGCAATTTAACTTTCAGTAAAAGTTAGTTAAAACTGGACGGAATTCTACAAATGGTAATAATTCATAGTGAGCAACAGTAAGTGAAATTGCTTATGTACTATATATTAGCTAGAGGATGCAGTATTTCAGTATTTCACACTGAAAATATACAGGTTATTTTCAATGAAATCATATGGGAGAAAAAGAACGCAGTCTTTCAGCACTCAATCACAACAAATGTATAATTGTAAATTTAAAATACTTTATTAATAACTATGAATAAAAAATAGGGTGTTAAAACGTAATTAAATAGTATATTTGAACAGCACGTGACTGTATCCTTGGTAACCCACCTAAGTCTAGGTGGGTAGATGTAGTAAGATCTCTAATAGATACTCTGGATCAGATGCTATAAGTTATAGCTACCTAAAGTATAGGAAAGGAGTCTAAGCGAGCCCACCAAAAGGACAGTCTCTATGTGAGTGTATCTAGGCGTGTAGTGCGCACTAAATGGATACACTAATGATGTATATTCTGTGGCATATAATGCGATAGGTTACCTATATGATATCTGCCCCTGATTGAGGTTGCACTGGTTGCTGCATAGATTCACCAGCGCTGTCAGAGCTAAGTCTCTAGTAAAGACATATATTGCCCACACTATAAAATTAAGTGCAGACTAATAGGCAGACACTCAGGTAAGGTATATAATTGTCGGCATAGCTAAGGCATCTAATGAAATTACCAAAACACCTTGGAGGTATTGTGAACCAAATAGGCACTCCCTCACTACTGTCAGTAAGGTATCGGTAATATCTGTTAATTAAAGGGTGTTCGTGCATTACACCTAGCAGCCCGTGCAGAATGTTGTCTTAGGAGCCGCACGTATACACTTTGCGCACATAGGTGATCACCCTTGACATAACAGGGTGATATAGTGCGCAAAAGGAGGAGGCTAGTGTAGAAGCAAACTCCACAGTGTTTGCAGTGGTACATCTGGTGTCAGAGCTGACTAGTAGGGCTATTATATGCACATAACAGCTAGAATATACTGAGAAGCTACTCAGCAGGTAACAGAAGGATGCACTTTGGAATTGCCAACAATTGCAACTGATATTGGAGTGGGGTACACAGGGGGTTAATAGTAGGATGAGGTCAGTATAGCCCCAAAACACCCCACCCCCCCTCTCTCAGAATATAGAGCAATTATATACCCAATGTAAAATGGTGGGGACCTGGTCTAACTGATGTTCGCATAGTCCCCTATATCAGCGCTGATCTTGGTTATATCAGCGCTGATATGCTCGAGGACATGCCTGTTTATCAGGTGAGTAACTCAATGACTCCTTGGGTCTGGAGGATCCCGCGATAGGGTTGTAAGGTGCGATCCAGGGTAAACATAAACACCGAGGGAAGCTTAGGTAAGGTAACGCGGATCAATATCCATAAACTGTTACATTTAAATAAACAAGCTTCCCGCATGTGCAGGAGGTGAATGGCCATCTTTTTCTCCCATATGATACAATCACGTCTCCATCCAGTCAGCACCTCACTGTGGTTAACACTAGCTGTGCGGGTTTTCTTTACGTGTAGTATTTTCAATGAAAGCCTGCCAAGTTCCCTTCTTTTTACAATAGTATAAGGAGACAATTTAATTATGAATACAAAAATACTGTACAGTTGTGAAAGGTTGAGTCCCGGTCTTTTTATTTAAAGAAGCAGCAGCATAAGACCCTGGGAAGAATGAAAGAGGCTTTTGCTGTTCTCTGAACCTTCTTTTTATTAGGTATTCCACATTCAGGTGTACAACAACCAGTTCCCCCCAGCGTGATGTCTCCAGCCACAGAGTAGCCAGCAATATCTGGATTAGAAACTTTGCATCCTTTCACTGAAGTTCCACAGACATCCTCATATCACATAACAGCAACAAGGAGTGCAGAAAGAGACATCCTCATATCACATAGCAGCAACAAGGAGTGCAGAAAGAGACATCCTCATATCACATAGCAGCAACAAGGAGTGCAGCAAGAGACAACCTCATATCACATAGCAGCAACAAGGAGTGCAGAAAGAGCCCCCAGGGAAAGAAACCCCCTCCATTTTATTACTGGTTAATTAGGACAACACCAAATAAAGTAAACCACACAGGGGAGTTGTCTCCCAAAACTTACACAATTAGCAAACATAATACACTTCACACCACATACAATTTTCTATAGCAAGCCCCAAAAAACAGTACCTTTCACAAACATTCCATGCATGTCTTTACTCTGCAAAATAAATGACATTCAGTATCACTTACTTTAAATCTCCCACCCCCCATACCATGGTATAATCTACCCTGGATGGTATGCAGGAAGGAAACGCCCTTTTCCTTTTTAACAGAGACTGCCCATGGCTGTGTAACATCAAACATTAACCATACCTGTATTATACTGACTGACCTCAGGACACCACATTAAAGGTTAGTAAAGTTTCAGATAAAGGAAACAAAAATGATCGCTGGGCCCAGCAAAAAGCAAAACAGAAAGAAAGAAAGGTGGTGCTCTTGATGCCAAAAAGCAAACATGCATTTAACTTCCACAATAGTACAAGCAGCCCTGTCACAACAGTACATCAACTTATCAACATATTCTTCTGTTTTATAAACAACAAGAACGCTGAGTTTGCATGTTAATTTGACATTTATTTGCCTCAAACATGATCCTGCTGAATATAATTCTAAGCAGTATTACTTATTACAATCAAGATAAATACATTTTTAAACTGTCTCATTTATATTGTAGGATGTCTCTGGTAAAGAGAAAATTATATAACGTACAGTACAGTATATTAAAATGGTGCTGTGTAATTATATCTGGCCTGAACTTTAGGATCTTCTTTTGTTTAGTCTACCATTTGAAATTAATTTTGGTGTGCTTGGTAAATTCTGGGATATCGATTTAAGAAGTTATGGTTTCCACATCTGACAACAGCACAAACTTGTGTATATATACTGTACATACTGTGTTCCATTTAACAAGAAATGGTTAGAAATTTCCCATTACTATATGTTTCATATATAGATGTAGCAAGATTTACTGCTCTGTGTCCAGCACCACTGGTGAAAAAGCAAATGGCCACGGTGCTGGGGGCAGTGTCTGCCACGATCGCGCTGCAAGGTGTCCATGCTTCTGGAACAGAACACCGTAGCGTTAATTCATCCGGGCCACGATTGCCACAGGACCATGAGCGGCCTTTGCAAGACACAGTAAGTCTTGCTGCATCTACTGTATGTATATATTGGGGGTGATGTGTTGTGTCAAGAAAACTGTGAAGCAATTTTGTTGCAAATTGCATATTTTTCATCTTAAGTCATTTTGGGTCAATGTATAAATATATATCAAAGGTCTCTGATACATCCAGTAAAGGTTATCCAGTATTAAATTTAGGAGTTAATGTTTAATTCTTATTGTTGTTTGCTGTGTTGTTAGGTTTGTTTATAATTTATTAAGTAAAAGTTAAGTTGTATAAAATATCGTACTATAACATGAAAGATTCAGAGTGTGTGTAATTTGAGGCTTTTCTGCCTCTCCCAATGTACACTCAAAGCAGAAAGTGCCCGGGCGCTCCCTTTTGAAGGTGCAATATAGTCAAGAAGTGAATAACCAAGTGATACTACCTTCTTGAGGGGGTTGTAAATACCCCTAAGATTGGAGTTTCCTCCTGAGACTCAACCCCACCAGGATCTATCCAGAATCCTTAGCATAGACAAAGACAAAAAAGAAAATGGGGGAGCTTGAGGTGAACAGTAGTATATGTAGCTGTGACTCCTGTATGGAGTCTAACAAAATGTGTCAATAAATAAATATAACTGATAAAAATATAACTGATATAAATTTAATGGTGAAAATAAATAATAATAACATTGGGAGAAGGTAGGCACTAGGCTAGGTGCTCAAGGGGTAAAATACCCCAATCAAAACACCAATGCCAGTTCCACAAGGGAGGTGAATGAAGATACTGTATAATGAATATATATAAATATCACTCACACTGCCCTGTGTGAGCACTGGTGTATATAAGGTTTATTTTCCTTCTATGAGATGGTACACATCAAAGCATGGATCCCTCTCTGAATCCATGTTCCAGTGTTTAGTTGGTGGTGGGCCAACTGTTAGGATTGACAGAAAAGAGGCACGCCTTGATGTGGTTTGCAGGCTTACACATGCTTTGGCCAAAGAATTTAACAAAGACCCTCACTTGTCAAAAGAGATAAAGTGAGGGGACGATCGCCCACAACCAACTAAATACTGGAACGCTGATACGGAGGGGGATCCATGCTTTGATGTGTACCATCTCATAGAAGGAAAAAAAACCTTATAAACACCAGTGCTCTGACAGGGCCGTGTGAGTGACATTTATATCTATGCATTATATCTTCATTCACCTCCCTTGTGGCACTGGCGCTGGTATTTTGACTGGGGTATTTTACCCCTTGAGCAACTAGCCTAGTGCCTTCCTTCTCCCAATTGTATTATTATTTATTGTCACCATTAATTTTAAATCAGTTCTATTTTTATTTTTATCAGTTCTATTTATTTATCGACACATTTTGTGTTAGACTCCATATATGAGTCACAGCTACATATACTACTGTTCACCTCGTGCTCCCCCATTTTCTTTTGGGTCTTTGTCTCCCAATGTACATGTAAATGTTTTTTCCTCTTAGTGCACCAAATTTACAACTTTATCTAGGTTGAGCGAGTATATATCTGTGCTGTGTCTTAAATACTGTACTTAGTCATATAAACCTGTTGTGTATGTTGTCATAAAATATATACTGAGTTCTGCAGGAATTACTAATTTGTGAAATCAACTAGTAACAAATAATTTCAGTACTATACCTGTAGGTAAGGAATGACTTTGCAGAGAGTCTTGCCAAAGAACCATGTCTCTGTGATATCAACTACCAAAGTTGCAGGAAGACAAGTGATTGTAACAAGAACATCAGCAAGTGAAAGGTTCACTATAAAATAGTTGGTGACCGTCCTCATGTGATGGTTCTTCCATACTGCAACACAAACTAACATTTCATAAAAGTGTTAAAACAGCGTTAACATTTTTAATCAAATAAAGATTTGAAAAGACAAATTGCGACTGAAAATGTATTCATTACAAATAAAAATGGTACACTGGTTACTAGCCCTCGATATTTCAAGAATTTAGCAAACCATACAGTATGTGTTGTATTCTTTTCTTTAAAGCATCTTCTCTATATTACAGTTTGTATAAGGCACACTCCAAATCACACTTCTCAATTTTTGTTCACCATACAATATTTACAATTTATTCCCTCTACTTGCACTAAGAATTATGTATTTTACTGTTTGCTATGTACCAAACATGTTTAATAACCTTTAACACCAATTCTATTAATGATTAATGCTGTCTAAAAAAATTTTTATCTTCCTGAAAACAGAAAAAAATGAAATATTCTACTTTCATTTGTTTGAGAGGTATTTTTGTTTTTAAATTATCCATGTGTGTATAAGAATGCTGGGGGTACCTGCAGGGCCTCCGACAGGAGGAGAGAGCCAGGTCAAGTGTCCCGGCCCAGTGGCTGCAGGTGACCTGGCTGGCCGTAGCTGGAAGTTGGACCTAACATCTTTGCCCGGCTGCCGGTCTCTCGTTGCCGCTGGGCCCCGGCTCTCCCCAGCTGCGGACCTGCCTCTCCCTCATTTTCTCTGCTTCTCTCTAACCCCGGTGCTCGCCGGGCCTCTCTGACATCGGCATGCTCTGGAAGCTGGGCCCAGCTTCAGTCATGCACGGGCATGAGAGAGAGGCTTGGTGCAGGACAGTGAAGGAGGCCCGCAGCTGTGGAGAGCAAGGGCTCCACGGCAGCAAGGGGACCGGCAGCTGGGCAAAGACATTTGCCCTGGCTAGAGGTTGAGCCCAACTGCTTTGTCTTGCCAAAGAGCCCAGCTCTCCCCAGCTGCGGGCCTCCTTTACTGTCCAACACTGAGCTTCTCTCTGACGTCGACATGCACACCGGCATGAGAGAGAGGCCTGGCATGGGAGAGTGATGGGAGAGCTCCGAACAGTGTGGGAAAGCGGAAAGTCCCCACAGCAGCTGGGGGAGAACCAGGGCCGGAGATCATCTTCCAGGTAAGTGTGTTTTGTATGTATTTAAGCGTGGGGGATTTTTTTGTTTCTACGTGGGGGGAGTTGCATGCACGATATACCTGGTAAAAGGGGTATCTCCCAGAGGGTGGGGGAAACACTGTTACACTAATTATAGAGGTAGATAAGAATTTGAATCAGTTAGTGTTAGGACCTGCAATATTTGGTCATGCCTTGATGTGGCTTGCAGGCTTAAAATGCTTTGACCAAAGGGTTTAACTAAATGACCCTTTTTCAAGAGATATATAGGTATTTCACTGTGTATTTTTACATATTGGATGTACAGTAGTGTTGCAGGGTACATGCAACTAGACACGCAGGGTCTCTTGACAAGGCTTATTTATTTAGCCTTAAAACGTACAGCACACAAAACAAAATAGCTTCTCGTCAGCAGACAAAACAAAATAGCTTATCTTCAGCATGGCAAACAAAGCAGTTTCTCTTCAGCATGGCAAACAAAGCAGTTTCTCTTCAGCATGGCAAACAAAGCAGTTTCTCTTCAGCATGGCAAACAAAGCAGTTTCTCTTCAGCATGCAGGACACAACAGTTCATAAACCATGTACTTTGCAAACAGACCTTATATCAGTAATCTCTTCGGTATCTCACTCCTGTCTCCTGACCAGCTAGCCTCCATATGTGTACAGCCTGGGGTTTTTAACACACCTTGATTAGGCAGCTGGGATCCAACTAATTGTCATGAGCTTCCCAGCTGAAGTTAACCTCCTCACTGCTGCACTGCAGACTAAACATATGTCTGCCAGGCATATAGCTGGTGGCTTTTATTTACCCTGTCACAAGTAGCTTTGGGCTTCTTTGTTTTTTTGTTGTATACATTTAGACACGCCCAGTAGCACTCCAATTGACACTTATATACATATATATAGTATATTATATGGTCATTTTGGGGGTATCTTAGAGCTTGCTGGGTATCTGTGTGTAACTTAACATGGCGTTTAGCCTACGGTATATCTAATGAGATTACTAAAGGCCATTGTTTTTGCATATATTTACAGTGTAGCTTCTAGACCCCCGTTAAACTCAGGAAAACTAGCGGACATTACATTGATTTAGGTAGTGCCACGTTAGTAGCTCTTGATCTACTACATACTGTGATTGAATTTTTCATTAATCTGTTATTTATTTCTTCACCCAAAGTCATCTCCTTTCTCCATTTACAGCTGTCTGTTTTTAATAGGCTACACTCTTAATTCACTGTACTATACATATTCTCAACATCACAGGAATTGTATTCTCAGGAAAATCATACATTATGGCAGCTGTGCAGATTTTGTGGAAACTGGGATTAGAAGGGCAATTGCAGCATAGAGACGTTGCCTGTGTAAATGCATTTCCAACATGGAAAATGCAGGTTAGTTGGGAGTTATGTTATTGTGTTTCACATAGTTTGGATTTAATAGATAAAGAAGATGCCTGTTCGGATACAGAATTTGCAGGTTAATGATAAATAATTGATTTGAAAAGGTAATCAGGAAGGCACACAAATTACAATATGTTAGATATACATTAACTATATTTAAAAATTAAAATATGTATAAATACAATTTGAACTATTTGAATACATGAACTAACCCCTTAAACAAGCCACCGCCCTTAGTTCAATTTGGTTCAATATAGCCCTAGAAAAGATATCAAACTAGTTTAAAACATAACACTGCGTACTGGTTTGGTTATTTTTCAAGTTTAAACAGTACATTCATTCACATATCAACATACCAGAAAGGCTCTACAGATATCTTGTAACAGAAGGGTATCCATCTCTTTATATCTTCTGTTTATCCGTGGCAATCCAAAGTATGGCTGCAATCCATTCCTGATTTTACAAATAATCACATTCAAGAAAAAGGAGAAAAAGTGATGGTGTACTCATATGCATACAAATCTCAAAACTTTATTCTCAAATAATATTTAAAAACAGCAGAAAGTTGGAGTGAAACAAATAGACAGCATTGCAAGACTACTAAACTATCAGTGGTAATCAAACATACATGATCCTGCAGGAACACAGAAAATGCAAACCAATTAACAGACAACTGTATCTGTATTGTTCCACATGGTAATTTCTCAAGGCAGAGGGTGTTGATTAAATGTCTGGACTATATACAGTATATATACACCTCCATACTGTATACAACGTCCGACTCCCAATCAGCGATATAAAACAATTGATTATGATATATTTTAAAACAATATGACAATAAATACAATCTATATGTTTGAGAATGAGCAAATGTTAAAGTAAGGATTAATTTATTCTAATACACAATCTATAATATTATATATTTCTACATTATGATAACAATACTTGTGAGATATTTAATCAATTCCAATATTAAACATCACAAAAAAAAGCACTTAAATAATTTATGATATTAAAACCACATGGTCCTAAAGCAGATATAAACCTACCAACACCGTCTCTTTAATAGGCGTCAGTTCCCATCACCTCCCTTGATATCTGCAGTGATAATTTCTAAGTCTGAAGGTTTCTACATCTCCATTGTGAACAGTATTAAAGTGTATAACTAGTCTCAATTAGGCCTATTTTTTTAATAGTTCTAAGATATTTCACTTATCCATTTCTCAGAGGTCTAATAGGTTTCACCACATAAATAAAATTACGGTGACATTGCAATAACTACACTACAAAAGATGTTCTGCGTTTTATAAAATTATTAGTCTTGTAATCAACCTGTAAATGAGAGAGAGTGTTGATTTTAATAATTCTATTGCATATTCTACAGGAGCCACAAGAAAAAGGTTCTACCGGTTTACAACCTAACCAAGAGTTTTTTTAAATGTAATCTTTAATTCATTTCTATCACCTTTTATCTTTAGTATTTGAACACCGTTGAACAATTATCTGTAACTTCATTTTGTAAGATACACCAATTAGAATATTTTTCTTAATATCCTCTGCACTTGGGCATTAATCATAAATAAAATATATACATCCCATTAAATTGTCTGATTTGTATCCATTTTTTCTGCTTTGAATAATTCTCTAAGTAAAAGACGTATTTGATAACCTCTATCTCTAAATTGTTGATATCATTTTGTTGAACTTGAAAATGCAGGATCAGAATGATTCCTGAGTAAACACAGAACTTGCCCATAAGGTATTCCATCTTGTAAACATGTCATATGATAAATATCATATGCAGAAGTGTATTAGTACAGTAGCAGTAGATTTCTCAAAGGTTTGAGTGGATAGATTACCGTCATGATCAATTTCAATTTTCATATCCCACATATCAATGCAGTTGCCTCCAAATATAGCTGTGAATTATGTATTGATTGTATTTATATTAAGATAAGAGACAAACTTATTAAAGAAGGCCTCATTGCTTCCAACATAATCATAACATCATCAATATATCTGCGCCACCATTTAATTTCACTTCTAAATTGTTAGAAAAATAGTCTCTCCGAGGCACCTAGCAAAAATGTTGCATTAGTTGGGGTTAACAGCTCCACCCATCGCTGTCCCACAATATTGCCATTATCAATCACCTTCCAATAATAATGATTTATGACATTGAATAAGTTCTACATTTTATAAAAGGAATGATGCACAATTAGAATCTATCTCATTCCTCTCTAAAAAGTGCTTTGTTGCCCTAAGGCAATAAATATGGTGAATATTGCTATATAACGAAAATATATATACACTAGCAAAAGAGTAATCCCTCTCCCAGTTTAGATTCTGTGTGTTTCTCAAAACTTAAATGTAATCCTTTTAAAATAATGGTAATGTATAAACAAGCCATCTAAATTGGTAATCTAAGTACTTAGAAAGCGGTTCTATAAGAGACCATACTTCCGACACTATAGGTCTGCACAGAGGTCATTCATAATTTTTATGCAATTTTAGTAAAAGGTACCCTAGAGTACATGCTTTCTGAGAAATATAGTCAAGAAATATAGGAAATAGACAAGCACTGGTCCCCTTATCTACAAAGTTATATTGTTGGCCCTTCATTAATAGCTGTTTTAATTGTTAATAATAATAGTAATAATTACAAGTAAGCTAATAACCTTGCATACAGTATATTTATGTATCATTAAGTTGGCAAAATGTTTCTTCCTTATGATACATCCTTGACAGAATCACAACATTTCTTCTATCTGCCTGCTTGACTATTAAATCATCCCTTTTATCAATGTCTTTTTAAGCCAACCATTCATTATGAATAAGATTATTTTTTGCACTGTACTTATGTTGAATCATCTTTCAATCCTCTTGTACAAGTTTAAAATATTAATTGTACTTCCTTATAGTTAAAGAGGATTAAAAGGAGGAACGTATATCTAAACCCCTATATCTTTAATGATCCCTCACACATTTGAGATGTAAGAGAATATTTCACTTTTGTTCAGTAGGCCAAATAGATTTGTTAAATATTGTTGATCCATACTGTATAACAATAATTTGTATTCACAGATGTGTGAACTACTGCACTGAGATTCTCAAACTGTCAGTTATCAATAATTCTTGTTTACTCTCAGGAGCATATGATGTGAAAAACATTTAAAGATTATGTTTCCCTATATAATTATTTGAATCAATTTAAAACCTAAAGGGGTCAAAATGGTTTATATGGAGAAAAATGTATATCTCTTTTTAAAAGTGATATTCTTTTGGTAGTTGAACAACAGAGACATTTATGATTTGTGATTCATCTTCCTTATATCAACTTTTTGCAACCATCTTGGTAATTGATCCTCCCATAAAACAGACTTTCGTGGAATGTATTCCCTTGTTTTTCTTCATCCCTTGTCTGATTCTCCTCTGCATCTGTCCAAAGGCTTATTCTCCACAAGAGGCATTGGTTCCTTCCATGATGTGAACAAGACATAATTTTCCCCAATGCTATTATAAAGACGACATTCTTCCATATCTGAATTCACAGAATCAATAGCAATGATAACGTACCTTCAGAACTGTAATCAGAGGACCACACTGTGACGGTGAGGGGGTAACCAGGCTTTATAATAAAGGTTAAGCCACTAGGTTCCCCTGAACTGTGTTTTGGGGGTCCTAGAGTGTCAGCTCTTGGACCCGTGTATTGTGCATGCATTACAGTAAATGTAATAAAATATGCGGCAATTGCAATTTTTTATGTTTTACCCTTTCCAGGAGTGCTAGCAAGTGGAGACGACCAGGCTTTGAGTTTCAGGGTAGGTTTGACGGAGAAACTTATTTCAGATGTGACTTGCTGTCACATCTTTGCTGTCTCATCCTTGCTGTCTCCGCAAGGCTTCTTTGGGTCAGTCCGACCCCTACGTGCAGGTTACACACTTTTGAACTTGGAATCACAGGTCGGATCGGTGTTTTGATCTCTTAGAAATCTCCTTAGCACTCTGGCATCTGAATCTCTGGGGAAAAAAAAATGTTCTCTAGGCTGGCTACTAACTTTTTTTTATAATGTTTGCAAAGTCAGTCTCACAGCATTACAGCCAACCCACAAGTGCCTTGGAGGCACTGAGCCTGCGGGGGACTTTGAATAGTAAGGTGGCAAGATGGCGGTTTGTGCACATGCCCTCTCACTTTCTGAAGCCATAGGTGACAGCTTTCACAAACCTGGCAAAGTGTGTGAGTGGTTAGAGATGAAGTTCCCAGGCTTCTGGGTTGGCTGTAATGCTGTGGGACTGACTTTGTAAATGTTATAAAAAAAAGTTAGTAGCCAGCCCAGAAAGCAGTTTTTTTCCCCCAGAGATTCAGATACCAGAGTGCTAAGGAGATTCCTATGAGATCAGAACACCGATCCGACCTGTGAATCCTAGGTCCAAAGTATGTATCCTGCATGGAGGGGTCGGACCGACCCAAAGAAGCCTTGCGGAGACAGCAAGGAAACAGCTACAGGACTTTAAGCAGAAAAGGTTCTAAGTCCCACTTTCAGTACCATTTGGAGTGGATAGAGTGGGAGCTGCTGGAGGCTCATGCTGATTTGAGCTACAGAACTTTTTGGGCTAAGACTCAGTCAACTAACGGACTATTTAAGACTTTATTTCAATCAGGAAAGTCAGTGTTTTAACTTCAAACACCCAGTAAGTGTATTTTTTTCTGCCTATTATAATCCAATGTGTGTTTTCCTGTTTCTACGGAATAAATTGCACTTTATTTTACTTATGGCTTTGCTCAGTGATATGATCCCATTATAAATGTGTAACTACCTGGTCTCCCATGACACACACATCTCTTGTCTTCCATGTGTTCATCTGGGATTTTAAAATTGATCTCCTTGGATGATTTATTTGATAACTTTGAGTAATGAACGATCTTGACATGACCACCCGGTTACAGTCACTTCAAACAAAAACGCCTATTTAAAAATCTTTTTGTCACGTTTAAATTTCACTTTTTAAATACTTTTAATTTATTCTTGTAATTTTAAAAAAATAGGTTCAATATTTGCAACAATTTCAAGCATCATTTTTGTTTTTTAAGAATTATTTTCAATCAGAAGTTGAAACAACACCCTCGGCCTTGAGAAAGCACCATTTGATGTGAAACAGCTGTTTGCAAATGGGTTTTCTTTCACTATTTCCTTGCCGGATCATGTACAGTATGTCCGATTACTACCCATAGTTTAGTAGTGGTACAACGATGTCTGTTTGTTTCACTCCAATTTTCTGCTGTTTTTAAAGCTTATTTGAGAATTAAGTATTGAGGTTGTTATGCATATGAGTGCACCATAGTTTTTACTTCTTTTTCTTGAATAGCCCTAAGAAGGCACCTTTAAAACAGTAGTATGTCAAAGTATACATTCAGAATCCACATATTGGAAAGTTCAGATCCAGTACCAATCAAATTCCTGTCACTTCCACACACAAAAAATTACCCTTATAGGTCACCATGTGGGAAGACCCCATCAGATAAAAATATACCTTCCCCTAGGATTGCACTCACACTTGCCCGTGTGAGTGTTTGCAGCTTTTGCTGCTTTTGTATTTATTTGGGTTTAATCCATTGGTTATCCTATAACACCGCCTGTATTTTCTCTCTAACAATTGTTTTAAATCTGTTCACTCCGAGGGGGACATCCTCACTGGGAGCTGAGGTCTGCCAAAGAAAACCAGGAAGAAGATCAAGACCTGAAAAGAAGAAAGAAACCACCCAAGGAAATAAAAAGACAGGAAGACTGCAACGAAACCTTGCTGTGAGAGCATTTACACAAGGCCGTGTAAGTGATTTTATATATTTTTCATCCCTAT